>NC_091931.1:45587574-45822332 GCF_041260155.1 Ptychodera flava | reverse complement strand
CAAGGTCATATCTTGAATTGAACTCAATAAGCTCTGGGCTGCCATTTCCAGGTCTGTTTATGATAGTAGAAGACGAATGGTGTGCAATGATTTGCCATCAGAAGACCCCTGTACTGGGTTATTACCCAGCGGAGTAGATGCAAATTCTACACAAAGAAAAGGTACAGATTACTCAAGTCTGTTGGGGATACCTTTTTAAATGGAAGTAGAATTGTGTTTTACAACTAACATAGTAGTATATTTTACATGTATGCAGTAACAAGGCACATGTAGTATCATCCTTCATGAAGTGTCTTAAGTGAGTGCTAAAAGTGACAGGTGTCTCTACAACAAGGGATGTTAATAATGATCTTGACAGCATTGATGGTACTGGTATTACAATAAAACATTAATTTTGTCAGAGTAGTTTAGAACTTGAGTGTCTGAAGTATGCTGCAGTCACATCTACTGCTGTTTTACTGTCACCTTACCTGTTATTGTTTTGCAGTATTTTCATATATTTTCCATTTACCCATAATTTACAGTTGTGTTATCACCTGTGTGTCATCCTGAATCAGACAGGGTACTCTGTCTTCTTGGGGTAAGGCATTTTCCTGTTCACCTGCAATCTTGGCTGTCATTATTGCACGAGAATAAATTAAAAATCAACACAAGTATAAAGCAACACCATAGGAATGAACGTAGGCACCAACAAAAATGTACCTCTGCTGTTTGACATACTCTGCAGAACAATACATGAATGCCGTACTGGTATGTTAAGCAAACAAGACAAGCTGGTTAGTCTGTGAAAGAATTCCTATAGTATGACAATTTGTTCTAAGTTTTTTCTCCTCTTTTCTTCATTCACATGGCAGCTACCCTTCATTTTATATAGTTGAATGTGTTTTCAGTGCTGTTTACAGTTCTAAATTGTTCAACCATCTCATCATCAAACATAAAAGTCACTTTGTTTACAAAGCAGCAAAGGAGTTTGTATTGCATGAAGACAACATGGAATACTGATGTCCAGTCTTTGTTAGCCTTGCTGTTTGCCAATAGCAAGTGGTCTGACGTTCCATAGAAACGTGCTATCTTTACTGCTTATGGTTAATTCTTTAGGATTTTTCATAATTGTATTTCTTTGACGTCAAAGCTTTACACAAAATCAAATCAATGTGACCTATTTTAAATTTTCCTTCCTGATTGCATGTTACACAGGGACTACCAAAATCAACTTGGTAGCTAAAACCAAAGAAAATTGTGTGCATATTCTCCAGTGTTGGTTGTATATTCATTTCCAGGTTGTGTGTGACTCATTGTCTCAAGTACACCAGCAGAATTTGATTCTGCTTGAAAAACATGTGAGTGTTTGACTGTATTTTCAACGTGATTCCTTAAACCCCATGAAATATAATTACATACAAGTCTATTCTCCTGTCTGTTTGACACAGCAGAAACTAATAATAATACAAGACGCAGTGATTACTTAGGCTCCCAAAGCAATAGCAAAACATCACACTTCAATATCTCAGGCAAGAGCAGGTTTTACCTTTGAGTAATCAAATGCACTGAAGAATTTCACACATAGCAACATTCTAGAATTTATTGAATATTCTGTACAGACTGGCGCATTTTTAGTTATCGTTTATCTTCCAAATGTAATATTGTAATTTAGTGTTTCATAATGTCTCTGGAACATATGTGTTTACACAAAGGTCTTAATTCCATCAGTGTGTGACGGTCGATCCATTAATCAAAATTAAGATCCACACAGTATTATTTTCATGATAAAGAACTGAGATGTGTATCAACTCCTTGACTATCAATTCATAACAAGCAAACTGATTGATGGCTTACACTAATGTAAAACATGAACCCACTAGTTATCCGATACCAATTTCTTATATTCTCAATCAAAATTCCAGATAGCAGTGTGCATTCAGCGGCTCTTGAGAACATGTCAACAGCAGACCCCCTCACAGTCGGATGGCATCTTGAAACTTTGTGAAGATCTCCATGACAAAGATGCTGGAACACTACAATTGAAGGTCACCAGATATGTGAGTAGCACTTTTGGAAATTGAATTCACACTGATGGAGACTCTCAAACAATGGTTTTCCCTTTATGGTTTTAGTTCTGGTGTTTTATTGCCCTCAACGATATCTTGAAATTTTAATGATGCCATAAATATGAAATAATGAACTTTCTGCACATAATGTGGTGTATTTATTGAACATATTGGCATTCATAAAATACCTCTTGATTTACTACTGTTAGATTCAGTAAGAAATATGAATTTTAAATTTAAAAATATCTCCTTCAACTGCATAGAATAAACTGTAATAGTTGACTTCAAGCAAGACATGGCATCACACAGAGGCAGAAAATGAAATTTTGTGGATTTGTTCTCATGTATATCAGTCTTAGCTGTGATGAAGCATGCAGTTTATTCATTTTACACATAAATGATTACTTGTTTTTATCAAGGAAGACATATCTATGAATTGCAATGCAGAGAAATTGCACTGAGCAAAAGGCTCCACAGAGGTACCATAAAAGGTTTCACTAAGTGCTCATAGTGTTGTTCTTGATGAATGTCTTCATCCCGCTGTGAATTACTTTGACACTAACATACCTTTTGGCATATTTTGCCGCTGACAAGGTATCATTTTCACTTCTCTGAATCTGTCACAGTTGTGAGTCCATTCTCTCACACAAGGTGCTTTTTCCTCATCTAGCTTGAAGAACAGACTGAATCGCAGTGCTGCATAATACTGTTTTTGTGTGAAGAGACGGGGGAACTTTTTTGTCAGGTATGTTGTATGACCTGTGTAAGTGTGGGATAGAAACCTTGATAAAGAATTGATTCCATCTCACTTTAATAAAAGAGAAATGCAGCTAACAGAACTGCCAGATATTGATCGCTGCAAAACTGTCTGTAGGCAGTCTGAAAATTGACAACATTTAAGTACCAAAGGCTGTGAGTAATTCAAAATTAAGAAAATTCAGTACATAACAAGTGATATATGCCCATGTGAACTTCTGTTGATTACATTACAATAATAACAAAATATTCTTATTCACCAGTATTAATTCAAATTTCATCGAGTACATCTATTGTTAATGCACATACTGAAGTCTGAGTTTTCATTTGAGTGAATACATCAATTTTTTTAGTTGAATCGAGAGTATTCAATAGAACTATGTGCTTTATTTACTTTTAGTGAATATATGTTAGATTTTTCTTCCATGCTCTGAACTTCTTGCATAAAAGCATTTTAGCTGGTGCACATTTACATGACAAAAACAAAAAGATCTGAAAATCGCGTTATGTGGCGATTTTGTTTAATATCACTATCATACTGTTATTCAGGAACAAACCAGTCTCATCCAGCTGTACATGTACGAGGATTGTACCTTTAAACAATGTTGTTCCACTTTACACTGTCACCATGGCAGATTTTCAAGTGATTGATGACTCATTAATTGGAAAACAGTGAAATATTGACAAGTGACCATCATGAAAAGGCCAGCACTCTCATTTTGATTTTGGATTGTGTTTGCTATGCTATCATAACAAACATCAAGTAATTGAGGTTTCTGACATGAAAATTTGAAAATGAGACAACAGAGATTATTAGGTCTAAATTTCTAGTTTGTTATACAAATATCAAAGCCATTAAAGAGTTGCCATTTTGTATACCCACCATAGCATTGTGATTAAGCAATATCAAAATTAAATTGCAAAGTCTCAATAATATTTTCTGTCAGTCATGAGTACTGTCTGTTTGTATGCTTACTCCAGGGTTCCACAGCACAGCCTGAAAGTGCTTTGCAATAATTTTGTTAATCTCACAATATGTGTGACTGTTTTTGGATAGAATCCAAACACAGTCCATCTTAAGCTGTGAATCAATTACTTAAACATCATATCACATCATGTCAAATGCTAGCCTGATAACAATTCTTCATCTCCTTGTTCCTATCACCAGGTGCTTGGAAACAGGGTATTGGACAGTAAAATTATTGTGAGTACCTGACATTTTGCTAGCTCAGATGATTCAATTACTTACACAGAACTTACAACAATGTTTCAATTTATTTGATTGTGCAGATATTTCCAGGAAAACAGCAAGGCAATGTATTTTATCTGTTTAATGTGATCAGAAATTTACCGGAATAATTCCATAAAAAGACTTTTCAATGACTCTGTTACTTTGCTGCAGTGTACATCTTATCAAGTTATATCATGCTTGGTTGAAGTGCAAAAAAATAAAAGTGTTTACAAAATTTTGTATTTCTAATATAAATGTGCATCTAGCTAACAGGTTTGTCTCCTATATTCATATTATAGTTACCTCATACTACTTTAAGTCATGTGATAGCTTCAAGAAAATCAGCCACTGTTGAAGACCTTCCAGTAAGTATATAATACTGTCAAATATTGCACTTTGACTTGGCAGATTAATTAATTGGTTTTATTGCCTTCTGCAGATATTCTTTTGGTTTTTTTGTGTGTAATTTGCTTCAGAAGAAAGTAATTAAATACAGGATGTAATGAACACCTGACTATAGATGCATGTTGCGTGATTTCAATTGAATTTGTTAATTGAGTGAAGGGAAGAAATCATGTCATTAGAATTATGTAAGAGAGACAATGCATCAGTATTTGAAATTAATGTGAGGAAAATTCTCTGGCAATACAAATACGAATGTTTAATTTGTTATCTATTAATTGAGAATTAACATGCTTCAAGAGTAATTCTTGCGATATTTAAGGCTGTTATTTTGTTCATCATTAATGATAACCTTATTTATTCAAGCCAGAGTGGCATTTTGACGTGATCTCATAAAATATTGAAAGCAAAAGTATTAGTTATTATGTTTCATTCCCTTGGTAACATGAATGATTTAGAGAAATGGAACCCCTATTTTACTGTTTGTTTTTTTAATTGTTGATAAAAAATACACTGATGGTAGGTTTGCATGTTTAATTACAATGTACAATGTAGATGTACATGCTCTTTGAACCATAATGTCATTTTTTGTTCATACTGTTTTGTTGATGATCTATCATCAGTTAATGCATGTGCGTATGCATGTCATTATTATGTTATTATGAGTGTATGTTTTGGTGAATACATTAACATATATCATCAGTGTAGGAAATTTGTTGAAACTAACACCCAGGTGTGTAGGCTGGTAACTTTAAAAATTACTTGCCTGTGATTAATAGTGTGTGCCCTATGAATATGTATTGCACACTATGCACTCAGTATATCACAACTCTGCTCTCAGCAAAGCAAAAATCAGAATAATTTCAACACTTCTTCAGTAGAGTGTAGTTAACTGTAAAATTTCACCTGCTTAACAAAAAATTTGCCAACCCTGGGTAGACAGTCATGCAGTTATGCCCAACTCTTACATAAGATATTGATGGTAATATTGATATTTATCTTTCTGATACTGTACATGTTCATCATGGAAGCATTAACATCGAAGTACAGAAAAGTTCTCTTCTTCCAAAGTGAATTAGCAAAACAGACATGTTTCGAACAAATCACTAGTCATTCTTCTTTCTGTGAATGTCATATATTCACATTTACTGTATATGTGTATTTATATTTACGCTATACATATAATACTGCAGCTGTTGAAATTTTGTTACTTTATGTGGATGAATTGCGAGAGTGCAATGAGATACATTAATTTCAATTATTTCTATTTAAACCTGCTGATACCAGATTTGTATTGTTTGTTTGTACCTTGCTCTGAAGTATATAACACACGAGTGATTTAGTATAAGTGTTACAGTGTTATTTATAAAATAAGCCATTTGATAATGAGGGCTTTGTCCATGGTGTGTTGGGCAATCCATATGGGAGTCCAAAATGTCATGTATGGCCCTGAAGTTCATACATAAGTACATTATTGATACTCATGCAGCACCAATTTAGGGAATTTTCCGGACATTTTTGAATCTGTTGCCTAAGTGAAACTGTAGTACATACATGTATTAAATGATAATTTATAATAATTCAATTTAATTATTCAAATAGCGGTAAAAGCAAAATTATTAAGTATGCATGCTAGGGAAACCCAACAAATATGTCTACTTTGCATCATGTATACTGTAACGTATAGAAATTTACTTCACAAAAGACCATTGTCACAGGTTATGATAATATCTACATATCTATAATAATGTCTTGTATACAATGACCTTGGACAAGCAGAGGCCTATTTCAGCTGTCTGATTGCTGTATTCTATATTATACCCATTGTATCAGCCTTTCTCTGTTTTCGTGTAAATTTGTGAGTGTATATTTTGTGTATGTATGCTATAATTACATATTATACTTTTTCAATGCATGGCACAAGTTTCAAATCAGTCATATTAATATCATTGTAATTATAGGTAGATGTACTTTGTCTGAGAGTAATAGCTTGCTATAAATTCAAGCCATGATTTAAGACCTTTCTCAAGCTTGCTTGTCCAAATTTCGTACAATAGAGGCAGCCATATACCTCTGAAGAGAAAGAGATTTCATCTTAAATAGGATGGAATGAAATGTATGCCAGGAATTAGACTATGCAGTGTCCTATAGAGCATTGATCAAAATAATGAGCACCATGAATTCAGTGTTTCTACACAAACAACATGCCATTCATGTCAGGGACAACTTCATGTAGTTCAAAAATAATTGGAGTTATTCCTATGGGACCCTGTTTTTCTTTGCATTGGAGATGCTCTTGAATGGTATACTGTATAAAAGCATGTTTAGGGATTTTTCAACTGCTATGTTTATATGGAGATGTTATTGTATATGATTAATTTTTTCATCTGGATACTTTGAAAACTGACTGTTCATTTTTTATTTTTTATTGTTGTATAAAAGCTAACTATTTTTCATTAAATACCACCATTGATTTGTTATTCTTATCTCTATAGGACTGCCAGGCTGAGCTGAGTCGAAGACTTGGGTTTGAAGTCACATCAATGATGTGTGTTCCACTGATGAACAAGAATTCAAGTGAAGTGGCTGCAATTGTGTTTGCTGTTAATAAAAAGGATGGCAAAAGGTATGAGAAATTTACAGATTAGCTTAAGGACAGTACTTTCAAAAGGTATCTTTGTCTGAAATGTAGCTTTTTTGTTTTTTTATTCTATTTTCACACAGATTTTATAATGTTATAGCAAGTTGTAATTTTTGGTTCTAATAAAACAGCCCAGACTGATAATCAGTATAATATGAGAGAATTTTTAATTTAGTTTTTGTCAGCATATCGAAAATGTGGCGTTAAACAAGCCAAGACTTGCTCTTATTGTGATATCATACTATTAGGGAGGGATTGAGACATCTGTAATTGGAAATTCTGCATAGATGGGTGCCAACTGGTCTAGTCACCATGGAATTCATTTTGTTCAAGTTGTGATGAGATTTTCTGAAATGTTGCTTTAAGTTTGAAAAGAATGGTGATCTCAATGAGGTCAGAGTTTTTAAAATGTGTTTGAAGCTTGCTAAAATACAGTTCCTGTAGTAGTACCAATTGAAAGTGATTATTTCCCACTCCTAAGGAGACCAGACAGAGAATATCTTTTTAAAAGATGGCCCCTGTCAAAATAGTTATTGGGATCCTAGGTGTGACATCACAAAACTGTCAATGCAATTATATGTAGAGGTGGAACTGGTAATTAAGATTCTTTGAAGCTGTAATGAACAATCATTAGTTCTAAGCAGAACATTTCAATCCTCATCTCAGGCCAACCATAAAGCATTTCCACTCTAATGAACTTAGTATTTAACATGACACCATTCAGCTTTCCCGTCATTATTTGCAACCGTAAAATGTACAGCATTAGCCAATCTATACATGCATATCATCCATGAAGTTACTCGGCAAACTAATCCATTTATGCAGAATATTACACTTTAACATGCGTGATTAAGAAACCATGTGAAGACCATCTCAGAGCAATGATTTACATACATGCTGTTGATGTTAAAATTGATGATTTTGTATTCATCCATTGCATTCTAAATATTAACTCAGGTGAGGTGATTGTATCTTTCATGAGTCTAGGGATTAAATCTTTCTTGTAAAAAATTTGTATGTTGAACTAGCTACACGATTGAAGATGAAGAGAAGATACGCTATTGCTACAGGTATACCTCATCAGTTCTAGCCAGTACTTTAGCTTTTCAGAAGGAAAACCAGCTCAAAATAGAAACTGAGGTAGGTCTGATATATGTCAATCTCTAAAGTGCTACTTCAATGCTAGTTTGATTTCCAAGGCAACATCATTAACATTAATGTCAAAGACTTTTATATTGGCTAAATTTGACTTGATCTTGATTTGAAATAAACCTCAACGCAAGGCTACACACTAAATTCATTCATTTTCTGGTAAAAATGTCCATAATTTGAACATAAAAGTGAGTTTGTAATCTGATACTTTCAACATGTTGGTTTCTCGGAAAAATGATTTATGCGTATTTGCATATTTGGATCCAATAAAGTCATGTGAACAAGATGGCTGCTTCAATCAAATTTACTTTGTTTTAATATCTTGTGTATGGACAGAGCAAATGCACTGAAACCTTGTAGTTGTTCAGGAGATGTAGGCTATATGATATACTGTTGTGGTTAAAAAACTACAGATGTGGAGAGCATCATGAAATCAATTAATCAAAACATTATTTCACAGACTATCCAAAAAGCTGTTCAGTGTGCACCTCAGAAGTGAAATAGCATGCCTCATGATTGCTAACATCAAGTCAAATTGTTAAAGATTGAGAAAAGTTGTTTATGTGGACATTTGTGGGTCAGCTGATTCCAAGATATTTAAAACATCACACTGCAGTTGTTGGCTTATCGACATCGCTAGGTTACTTAGTGCGCTCTGCCATAAAAGCGAGCAACATTGATACATGTCCCTGAGCAATTAACCAAGATTGGCTATAACAGTGTACATGTTTTTTGTGCAATGATTAGCAAATGGATCATTCAGTCAACATTTGCTAGATTAAAATGAAAGTTGATGTGAGCTATAATACCAATAGATTAGACATACTGTATACTGAAATTGGATCTGAAGATTACAAAAGATAAAAAAGGCTATTCTTGCAGATAAATGATCAAATATATGGAATTAATTGGATTTTCAGTGATTTTGAATTGAAGCAATGCAACCAAAAAAATTCAATAGTCCAAAAAATCATGAAAACTCAAAGTTACAGCACAAATTACTTGTATTATACATTTTTGCTAGCTATAGCTTATTTGGCCACACTCAAAGATCTTTAACTTAAAAGTCTATATAAAATGTCCCATTTGTTGGAAAATCTAAGTTGTATTGCCTCTCTTCATGATCTAACATTACATTTAATCACATTTGGTAGTCCGCTTTTTCTTGGAGATGAGTATATCTATACATGCAAACTGAAACATTAAGTTGCTTTCCAGTCAGTCTCTTACCAGAATTGTTCACTTTTTTTGAATGGAAAGTACATTAAAAAAAGACAGAATGTAAAATGTTTAAGCAATAATGCACCCCTCCCGGCCCATAATGGACGAAAGCAAACTTTGCACGACATAATGTACGAGGCGAAGCCGAGTACATTATGAAGTGCAAAGTTTGCTTGAGTCCATTATGGGCCGGGAGGGGGTACATTATTGCTATTATTTTATAGTTTTGGCAATGCCAGTGAATTTGTAGTTGTAGAAAACGAATAAAAAAGGAAATTAAACTGAGTTTGAAGCCAGTGAGCGTCGTCCAGCATGATCGGCCCTGACTCCACACTGCACAGTGCACTGCACTGGCACGTTCAGCACAAAAAATGACCAGCACTTTCACGGTTCATTTGAATTGAAAAACGATGTATTTTCGAAGGAAATGAAAAGTAACTGCATCCCTACTGTCTATATCAAACTTGAAACATCACCTTTAAATATCATGCCATTCAAAAAGTCGACACAGTGAAATGCCAGAGATGGAGAAAACGGAATGGTCATGCATCGACATCAGTATGATCAGCGAGCTGCATAGTATCAGCTGATCAATACGATCATTAATTATGTCGCTAGTAGTACAGCAGCATTCATTGCTAACGATATCAACAGAGTTCAACATTGTTATTCAAATGTTTATATTTCAATAATAATTGTGTCTATAAATTTAATTTTCGATGGCTTCTTGAGAAGAGCATTTTATTTCGGCGAACGACAGAACTTGACGTAAATGGGTGCTTGAAAGGTACAGTTGACAAACATACTGGAGGGTTTCGGTACCGTCGCGATATCGAGAACAAGGCAAGGTAAAATCACAGACATGGAGAAAAAACGATGAATGAAAGTTGTCTCCGATTACAGTCAATGCATCAGAATTAGGTGGCCGAGATGTTAGATCAACGGAGAGTCCACGGTCGTCATGATTGTCGGTAGTAGCTGACCTTGGACCGAGACTTTGAATGGCTCCGTAGTATGTCCGTAGACACTTCCGGATTTCTACATCCATGATGACAGCAAGCTGCCGTTGTTGGCTCGTTTACGGCTGGTTCGAGTAGCCTTTCATGCTTGCATCGTTTACATGGCCACTGACATGCATAATATGCCATGTGTCAAACCCAGTATCGTCTAGGAGTTTGCAAACGTACTGAGTTCTGTTTCACCTATACGGCAACGAAGGGAACCATGTTGTAAACAAAACGTAGTAATACAACCAGCGTATGTTGAGCGCCAGCCAGACAGACGACAAATGCGTGCGCGAGGACTCAAAAAATGTGATAAATCGTACAGTAAGACATTATTATCAATATTGTGCACGATTATCAAGATTTATAGATTTGTGTATTACATGGTTTATCCGATATTTTCCCTCCTTTTAAATGCCCAGTCCTTTTTTCGTTTTCCAAAAAAAAATTTGCTCGCTGTGGGTCCGCAATGCTTAATAATGGAATACATTATCAGTAATAATGTATGGATATGACGTCAGAAAATTCACTGGTATTGACAAAGCTATAATATAAAATGTTAGGGGATAATGCATTGTCAAAATAATATTTATTCGTAGTATTACTCAAGAAACACTATTTGACTATCAGCCCTTACTAAAATTATCAATCTAACTTCAAAATAATTGGTATTTCTGATGGTTGTTATTGTAATTTGTTTGATAAAATGTGAGTTATTGTAAGTAAGCAATTGTGTTTTAAGTTGTTGTGAAAGCATCATGTGTTTGTCGCTTTGCAGGCATTACTACAAGTTGCTAAGAATCTATTCACACACCTTGGTAAGTATTGTGCAGTTTGCCTGCAAGTACTGCCCAAAACGCTCTACGAGAGACAGGATAGGCCAGTTAGGCAGGATTGTAGAGTATTTGAATGCAGCACGGATTGTCAAAAAGAGAAGACAGGGGTAGCAAGTAGCAGCTTTACACCTTCACTAAAGTGGCTGATCAATAGATTTTCTAGATTCCCAAGATTAAACACAGCAGACAGTCAAAACCACAAAAATAGCACAGGTCAAGAAACGAAAGATGTTGACACATGTGAAGATAACAGTCCATCAGAATCCTCAAGTGAAGAGTTTGTAGATGCGACACAACAGCCAGACGGTGCTGATAGGGAGAATTAGACATTAGTGGCATTGAAGACAAGGATAGAGAGAGTAGGATAGACTATAATGGACAGGGATACATAGTGCCATGTGATAGTGAAGAGGGCCAGGCAGCGTTATTTAGGAAGGACAGTGTGTTAGAGTTGGGCTGGACACCAAGCACTTTAAGTATATTTTGCATACCACAGATTCCAAAGGTAGAGCCAGATGAAGGGTTACTTCTATACAGTAGGTAGTGGTACTGCCACAGTTAGTACTCACTTATAACATTTTTGAAAAATCTAACAAGATATTTATTTATTTATGTATTTATTTATTTATTTGGAAATCCTACAGGATCAAGTCCCATTTATAGTTTCAAGCAGGAAAAACAAAACATTTTTGTCATTAGACATTGTTTAAAGTATCAGTGGTATTCCTCAGAGTAGCAAAGAAGCAGCCTCTACCAAAATCATCTTTGAATGTTTCCACCTTCAGATTACTCAAAGAGCAGGCACAGGAGTGGATAACATTATAGTTACAGCAGTATTACATCAAATTTGCCAATTCAATTATTTTATATACTTAATCCTTATTTGAGCATAAGCTGTCATGAGTGTATCAAAACTCAAATTAAACTAAGCAGCTGTAAAGATTTTTCACAAATCTGTCTGTAAATGATTCAGTGTACAAATGATTTCCATGGTTTTGAAAAGGAGGACATTAGTGCAGCCAGAATTTATACCACAGCAGTCAGGAAATGGTTTTTGAAATTGTAAATGCCTCCTCTAGAGCTATGGCAATATGACAGCTATGATAAAGTACTTTATGAATAGACAGCCATACAGTGATTTATCATGGAAAACCCTCATCATGATATGCTGCCTGGCAATCTGCCCATTTATCCATCTCTCGTCTTTCCTTCTCCAGATGATGTCTGTGTCTTATTGCAAGAGGTTATGCAGGAAGCAAGAAATATGACTCATGCAGAAAGGTGAAATTACATCTCAGTCAATCATCCATTAAAAAAATTTATGCTGAGTGGAAGTTGACAGTATTGTGTGTTACAGAACAATGGCTGCATTTTGGTGAAATTTTCGTATTTTTGTTTCTGGAAAATAAGTATAGTTTCGTCCTCTCCCAAAGAAGTTGATATGCAAAGTATTAGCCTTGTCAAGAAACACATTGTGCCCAAAATGCAACAATTTTGACCAATGAATTCTAGAATTCATGTATACAGTAACATTGGACACATCATCCTGAGAGGCTATGTTTGCAAGTTTAATGCTTGGTATTTTGACATTACTTTTGGACTGAAATGAGAAACTGTATTTTACAGATAGAGCAAAATTAATGGAAATTCATCAAAATTTGAAGATTTAATCAGCGATAAAACGTAGCATACCAAGTTTGATGATTAATGAGTACCATCGAGTTTCCAAACAATGTAAACACCCAGAGGAGAGGGGGCTACACACAGGATGACGTTATCATGAGTGAAAGATGGATAACAGCAATTCTGTAGAGACTCACATTCATTTAATTTTTAGTCGTGTTAATGCTGTACAGTGTTAGTTTTTGATGCATTGGAATTTTTGTCAGGAATGTGACTTCAGTGATGGAGAAGTGATAAGTTGTTAGATTTCTTACATTATAAGCCCGTCTCTGATAGTGAAGAAAAGCATATCATTATTAAACCTAACAATGTTTACTCATGGAGGGTTTATTCTTTTTCTGGTGGAAGGGCGACGTAGTGTGTGATCTTGCAGGGAACCTTTTGAAAGATTGACCATAGTTGATGAGAAGGGCAAATGATCAGATACAACTAGATATTATCATACCTTGTATGCATACCTGCAAACACCCACATATACAAAAACACACATGTGCATACACGTGTGCAGATGTAGTTTTATCTGAACACACTCAAACACATAGTGGTACTGCAAATTTATTCTGTATATTTATTCACAGGTGTTCGCTGTTTCTCGTTGAGAATGATGAATTAGTCGCCAAAGTCTTTGATGGAAATGTCACAGAAAATGGTGAGGTGAGTTATCCACAACAGATTTCATAAAATACCATCTAACTTTCCAGCCAGAAAGTGGAACCCCTGTTGAGAATTAAATCTAGTGCCATTATCTGTACAAATATATTCACTAAAAAGACATCAGTCATTTCAGGGAAGCAATTATGATGTAATAAATTCAAAACTTCATGGCAGAATTGGAGTTAGCAACTACCAAATAGTTACATTGCATAGGTTTTCTCATATGGGCACATATTGGAGAAAAGATACTTATGCCTCAAGTGCCCAACCTGATATTTAAGGGTTTTGGTGAACAGGACATAAAAAATATTGAACTCATTGTGTGTGAGTTCCCTTCATTCTGCATTTTTTATTTGTTTGGTAGTTCTCTTTTCATATTTAGTGGCAATTTGCTATGTCTCTGAGATGAGACAAATTCAATAACAAATTTTGAACAGTGTAGCATATATTGCACTTCGTTGATGGCAATGAAACCGATCATATTTTATGTTATTGGGTTTGGTTTGGATAAGTGCCCATCCACAATTTCTCAGAAATCTACAAAAGTGTAAAACTGGTGTGACACTTGGAAAAATAATATGGTTTTCATTGATCGGTGTGCGTAAATATTTTCTCAGTTTTCTTTATATACAGTAGATAAAAATCTCATGCGTTCACTAACATGAACTGATACTTGCCCGGCAAAATGTAAGAGTAATGATGATTTAATGGCAGTGCAAGTGAATGCCAAGCATATCAAAATGTGGAGACTGGCAGAATCGTGCAGAGTTAATTTGGTGATCACTGAAATAACAAACTTCAGTGGCAATGACTTTGTAGCTGTTCTATTTACATTGTAAAAGAAAGTACAATTTGAAAGGAATATTTTAATGTCTAATTTCCCTATATTATAGTTCATTGCTGGCATTTTATCATGTAAACATTCAATACACACAGTAAGCATTATGTCCAGCATTGATCACTGGTGATTAAGATAATGTAAAGATGAGATATTAATACTTCTGTCTCAATCTGTGCAGGTCCTTGGTGAAGTTAGAATTCCAATCAATCAAGGTATAGCTGGTCTTGTGGCAACAACTGGTATGTGTAAATTTTATACCTGCATTTCTTTGATGTCAGCTTCTGAAATAACGAACCTGATGGGTATCATAATAAATTATAACTAATGTTAATTATGATATAGTATTGTTACCATAACCAATGATGCAAAATCAAAATTATGCCAGTGATTTCTATATGTACGTCATCCATGATCTTCCGCCATTACTTTAAGCTAACTTTAAATATAGTACAAGGAAAAACTTTCAAAACAAGTTAACAATACCAAAAACTAAACATACAGCGAGTCAGTTGACAGTAAAATATACTACAACAAAGGTCTGAAATGATATTTCAAGCAACATAAGATAAATAACCAATAGATACCACTTTACAAGAGAATATAGAAATTATCTGCAGTCATCAGTCTGACCAGAAATTTAATATCTATTTCCTCCAAGGTTTTCAATTTCATTACAATTTCATTTATGTGAATTGCTTTTTGTAAATATGGAAACTCTCTCTGTTTGATCCTCCGTAGTCAAACAGTACCTCTGATTTTATTTCTGAGAGTTTACGTCTCCATAAATTGTAATTATTGAATTTTAACTTATTTTCAAAAAGATTTCCATTTAATCCCAATGATAACAGTCTGCCCAAAAAGCGTGAATTTAATCAAACAACCAGGTACATATGAGTGGAGTCGATAAGCTGCTGAACAACTATTTTCCACTCTTATTTTCCCAAACTTGGTTTTCTTCTTTTTTTGTGTATAAATAAGTTTGTATGCTTTGTCTTACTCATGTTATATGTTTGAATCAGGAATAAAAAATTCATCCAGTCATTCATTCAATGTGCAACATCATGTGACATTATTTTATTGCTAACTTGCTTTTCAGATATATCAGTAGAAAAGTTAAGTTACACCTGTTTTCAGCATGAATCGCACAGAAATCTATGGTCCGTTAGATGATAAGAATGATTGCCATTATCAATTTATAGTACTGATTTTGTTAGGGTCATTTCCTCATTATTCTTGTTGTTGTTGTTGCTATCATTGTTCATATTCTCCATGTGCTGTGCAGCACATATTTTCAGAATTAAAATTGTACTAATAATTCAACTCATTTCCTTTTGACATGTATCTCTTCAGTATCCTTCAATGCAAAGTAACATCTGTTTGACTACTGTACTAAATACATATGATGATGCCACGCTATTTTCAATCTCTTACAAATGTAATCTATCATTTGTATTACAGGCACCATTCTTAATATTAAAGACGCTTATGCGCATCCCTTGTTCTACAGAGGTGTAGATGAAACAACAGGTTTTAGGACAAGAAATATACTGTGCTTCCCAATCAAGGATGATTCAGGTTAAAGCTTGATTTTCATGTTCCTATTTTTTTATTCCAGTTTAATACTACAGCAGTAATGTGTGTAACCTGTCAAAGCCCTTTTTTAAAAATTTATTAGTGGTTTATTCACTACCTCATATTTCATTGCACCTGTCTGAGATTTCTCATTCAGCAAGTTGTCCCGTTACAAATTACACCAGTTCAGTCAGATTTGTAAAATTTTTTCAGAAGTGGGAAATATGCTTGCTTGCTCATTAATCAGCAAATTCAGTTTCTATCACCTTTTATGGCTTAGCACAGAACAGCACCAGAACCTGGTCAGGGAAATGGCAAAACAAAATGTAATCCTTCCCAAAAATGTGAAAGTTGTAAAATTATGCACCCCATACCTGAAGACCAGAGAATCTGATCTCAAGCATACTCCTACTGTACATCACAGAAGAAATCTGTAGCAACAGCCCGTAATATTACCAATTTCTTCATCATGCCAAACCTACAGAATAATTAAGTAGAAAAATTGGCGTCACATGTTCCCTTCATCCCTTTGAAAATGTGGACACCCGACAGTTTAGCTGATAGATTTTGAAGTAGACGGTGGGTATATTTATGTAATTGATTAGGCTTGTGGCTATTCAGCTCACTCAGTTGAGTGACCAAGTGTGGTACCCACTCAGCTGTGTATTTGTTCTTAATGCTAGCAGTATCAACAGACGCAAAGTAACTGATAATAGAGTCTGCGTCATCAGTCAATCTTGCTCTACTGATTCCCACTGCCGTGCCCAGCAGTATATGCCTTGTCAGATGTAAAAAACCATGTACCATGTATCTTTTAATTTTTCAGAAAAGGTCATCGGGATAGCAGAACTATGCAATAAAATAAATGGTGAGTTTTAATTTATATGAAGAAGGTTACTAACAGTATTTAAATAAGAGTAGAAAGCACATCAGAGAATAATATATTTTTCCTATGTAAAGCAGCATGATATTCATTTTGTCATTTGACAAAATTGTATGATTGCAATTTCATTGCAGGAATACCTTTCATTGCCCATACATTAGTTTCCAATTATCAGAATTGAAAATGACAAGATAATAGTCGATAGAAATATGTAACAATACCAATCAGTATGTGCCATGGCATATTGTTGACCTTGCTATGTGGTAATGTACTGCTAAGTGGTGATGCAAAAGTAATGTTTTAAACAATAAAAGAAATACTTCATCAAACAATCTTCACAAATTCTATAATAGGATATAGTTTTCATCATATAAAGAATATTTTAGTTTATCTTTTTGTTCTCATTGATAACATATGTAAGTCTTTATGATGTAATGATTTCAGGGTCACACTTTACCAAGCATGATGAGGAAGTGGCTCTTGCATTCTCTGTGTACTGTGGGATAAGCATTGTACACGTAAGTTGCAGCAGTTATTTGAAGCTTGTCTCTGAACCTAATACCAGGCCAGAAATATTTAGATTATGAATCACAATTTCTAAAATCTTGGGCAGTGATGCTGGAGCTACTATTCTGAAATTTAAATATCAGTAAATTTTAGATTAATTGCATCGCAATCCCAGATTTGTATGGTGACCCCATTTTTTTTCCATTATGATGAAACTGAATGGTTTAAGCTTTCCTTGAGAAAGATTAGAGAAGTTGAAACATTTCCAGCCTGTATTTTCCTTCTGTGAAGTTTGTGCCATTATTTAACATCAGATATACTGGTTGTGGTCATCAGTTTTTCACAAATACTTTCATGTATAATGAACTTAAAATTCACAATGGCTTTGTTGTTCCAACAAGGATACTAAATCTAATTTCAGTACTTGGCCTCACCGTTTTTTCAGTACCGTGATTTTGTCTCAACCCAAAATAAGGTTGGAAACATGTTATCCACAATGGACTTGATATTTTAAACAATAGTACAATGCAAAGACATTATTATTGAGTTCATATTTGAACCTTTACTTTCATGACAATTTTTTCTAACTTGATTATTTTCACAGAGTTTGCTGTACAAGAAGTGAAAGATGCCCAATATCGTAGTAAACTGTCCAACGAGCTCATGATGTATCATATGCAGGTAAACACCAGCTTTACTGATAATCATACTATTCTTCAACTAATCACCCATGAAACTTCAGCAAGCCTCACCCAATGAAAATACTGCCAGGGTTAATTAGTTGAATGTATAGTTTGAGGAGAAAGAATGCAATAGGCCTATCAAATCAAACATTCATGTACTTCATGCAGACAGTCAAGTGTTGACAGAATTTTATGTTTTCATTTTGCTAGAGAGTTTCAAGGTTGTCTTGTAAAGTTAGTGAAAGTTACAGAAAAGTAAAATGTTTGTACCTAAACTCTTTTATCTGTGAGCAATATGAATCTGTATCCACAGATTAATCATAATGAGTGTGAGAGACTGACAACAACACCCATACCAGAACCCAGAACATTCCAGCCAGATATGGATAGATTCAGTTGTATTCCAAGATCCATTGCTGAATCAGACACTTCTATGGTAGGGTTTAATATTTCACCATCACTGTAAAGAGTAAATATACTGTCCATAGCATTTCATCAAGTTTATACACATCATTAAAATACAACTCATATTTTAATGCACCACTCTTGGCACGGGAATTGTTGTATTGGCAACAACTGTATTCTGGTAATAATCTTGTGTTATTGGATAAACAAAACAAAACAGCACATTTTAGTAATTATGTGGTATGTTATGCAGACTGTGTATTGTTTTGCTCCAAGTACACCACCTTTCCTTCTAAGATGTGAAGCTCACATGAATATGTTTATTCACCTTTTTCCTCATTATAATCCATTGCAAGCCTCAAAATGTCTGTCAGAATTCCTTCTCTACTCTTTGATTACTCCCTTCATAAATATTGTTTCATACTACCTATTGTGTGACATGTATTCTTCTGTAGGCTGTTATCAGCATGTTTGATGATATGGGATTCATAAGGAGGTGGAGGATAAATAAGGCAACGTTGGTTCGCTTTTGTCTCATGGTTAAGAGAGGATATCGAGATCCACCATACCATAACTGGTACCATGCCTTCTCCGTTGGCCATTTCTGCTACCTCTTGTATAAGAATTTGAATCTTTTGGAAATGTTGACGTAAGTATTAAAATGATAGTACATGTATTTATATGAATAAAGGTTGTCATTGTAAGGAATTCTAACAACGTTCTTTTGAAAATTAATTTACAATCATTGTCTTGTCGCTTTTAATAAAAGGGTCTAAGGAATAAGTGTGCATGCATCATAAAAACTAATAAAGTTTATTTAAACTGTTTTTTACACTGTATCATAAGATTGCTGTAAAGGGGTCTGTTCATGATGTCTATCAATAATCAAAGTCAGATTCTGAGTCCAAACCCAGAATTACATATGTAACGCTTTCACTGGTCTGGTAACAAGCCTCCAAAGCATACTGAACTGTTTGATAGGAAACCAAGGGTCAGCATTATGTTATCAACAGTTTTTTACAGCAGTCAATATTGACATGAATATCCCTTATCATCTCCAAATATTATGACACAACTTCCATTTTTTATTGAAAAGTAAGATTTCTTTTTTTAAATAATATAATGTTTGAATAGGTACTCAGTGCAACATCAGTATGCTTCTTTTACTAGTCGTTTAGGCTACAGTGATGATTTCAAATTCCATCAGATGCCTTCTATGTCCATAGATTGTAAAATAACAGACACTTTCAATCACCTTTTTAGGCTACAGTGATGATATCAAATTCCTTCAGATGTATACTATTTCGATAGATTGTAAAATAAACAGACACTCTCAATTATGTGTGTCAGTGTGTTGGTACAAGTTGCATGTAAATGATTATTGTATCAAAAAGACTTCATCTCTTTGTTTTCAGGGAGATGGAAATATTTGCTCTTTTTGTGGCATGCTTGTGTCACGACCTGGACCACAGAGGAACTAATAACACCTTCCAGGTTCAATCAGTGAGTATTTATTCTGTTGCTGTGTAATCAAGAGTCAGTGTTATGTAAATAGAACTGGCTGGTTATCCTACAGCGCACATTTGCATGAACTGCCATGGAAGTCATAAAGAGCTTACAAGTCATTTTTTTTTTCATAGTGGCTTTTATAAAGGTGTGTACATACTGTTGTAAAGATAAGAAATAAATATTGAAGTGTAGATTCTCCAGCTTCTGATAATAATCTGTTCATCAAAGAGAACTCTCTGAGGAAGAAATGAAGAATAGAACCGTGGGTGAATGCCCTTTACACATCAACAAATATTCTTCCCATTTTCTGAATAATAGATAATATTGCTAGCTGATTTTTACAAGTATTTCACTTGGGCAGAGATAGAAATGCTTTGTAATTTGTTCACATGTGCCATGATTTCAATGGTATTCATGCCAGGTTGTTATCTACAGTGAAATATTTTGTCATGTTATTTTATATGTCAATTTTATGAAAATTCACTTCAAGTACTGGTAGTGTCACATGTTAAACATGGCAAATGTCAAAAGGAGTGACTTTGCCCATTCCAGTTTCAAGATGTGTATGTGTTATATCAAACAAGTAGTGTGATACTGTGTCAATGTCACTGCTTTTCTTATACAGCAGTTGTACGTCACGCAAAATATTGTAGTTAGGCATGTTTGATTGTAATGATGAGTTTTCTTTTGAAACTAAGTATCAACTGTGATGATTATGTGTACATGTAGCTGCATGTAAATGAGAAACATCTTGGTGACTCATGAGAGTCAAAACACTTTCTAGTACCCAAGATGAGAAGCAGCTGGCAATTTCTGAGTGTTTTAAATGCTGTGTCGGAGATTTTCCCCAGCTTACAAGAGCTAGGCCTACATATCGTGTATGTATGCATAAGATTGCCTTTGGCAAAGATCATAACACCAGTGCAATGATACATTGACCTGCTGTTAAGAACAGTGAATCCCAGGTTAAAATTGCTGAACTCTGCAGCTACATTGTACAATCAGAAAAAAAAGGATTTGGAGAGGTGAGCCAGCTCAACAACATAAAAAAATTGCATTTAAATTTCAAAGCATGAAAAATTGTCCAGCTTTGCCATACATATTTTGATACTGTATGGGAAAAATGTGAACACAATTTTAGGAAACACCGCATAGTTATGGAGTGGAAAATATTTTACACCAAAGGCATAAGTATAGATCAGATTTTTCTGGACTAATGAGGATCATATTCATTTATTATCATTCCATTTCCCTCTCTGTGAGGTTCAAAGATTTTCCAGCCAGTCTGGTTAAACCAAAAAAGACCTTGCCCTTAGGATGAGTTGAAACATACACCTGCTTTGCATTATCATGTTAACAAAGAAATCAGAAAAGACTTTATCTCAGCTAAGGGAAATTAAAGGGCAGTATCCTAGGGGTGAGTTGATTAAAGTAAATTTCAAGGCCTTGTATGCTGAATAGTAAAACCATTTTAATCAAAATCGGCATTTACAGTGCTTGCTTTCATACTGTACATATCACCTGCCAATCGCGTCTGTGACATTATCAGACTGTGTCTTTGAAATGCCATAAATTAATCAATGTAGTTAATAAAGTATTAATGTTGATACATGTACCAGAGCATACCAGCTGACATGCTGTAATCATGCAAGTCATAAATTATTCGATAACAAACGCTGAGAAACTGATGAATCATCCTTAAGATTACGCACTCTAATGATAACAGTTATACAGTGAATGAAATGGGAGTTATTAGTTCTCATCCTTTTTCCTTTCCTTCAATACTGCAACCTGCGTTCTGAAAGACCAACTATAGCAAAATTTCAAATGCAAAGCAATGATATACCCACCTTTTCATTCATTAATAATTTGTTTACCAATGTTATTTTTGCATTCCAGCAATCTGTATTGGCTGCCCTTTATAGCTCTGAAGGCTCTGTCTTAGAGGTAGGAAAAAAATCATTAAAATAGCTATTAGAGTAAGATGAAATTGTGTTGTAATTATTTAGCATATAATTGTTGTTGTTGTTGTTGTTGTTGTTGTTGCAGATCTTGTGAATTTAGCTCCTGTAGCCTATAAACCTATTTGTTGTATTTTGTAAAATAGAGAAGTATTTGTTACTATTTCCGGCCTAGATTTGTAAATCAAACAATGTTCTATAGCCAACATGTACATCAGTCTAGTCAAGGATTTTCTGAATTTTGAAGCCATGGTTTTCAAAACTGGAACCAATGCTCCCAAATCAATAGGAGAAATCTCATACAAGGGGTCACCTCATCAGTCTGCTGAAATTTAGACAACAAAACAGCTATTGAAGTATTTTTGGGACTAACGGACGTTATTGTCATGACTTTGTCCAAGATATATTTCGGTGTTCATAACAATATTCCCCATAGCTCAATCAGTTCTTGGAGAAAGTAGTTTTCCAATAATAATTATGACAAAAACCCAAAGAAGTACAGGAACAAACGTTGCACGTTGCAAATGCTACTCTCTGAATGAAATACGGTATTAGTTTGTAGACTTACATACTTCCAAGGGTACAAATTTTTCTGCCTTCTGTTTGCAGTAGATTGTCACAAATGAAATTACCCCACAGCAATTGTTGACAAATGATTCTTTAAACAAGGAATCTGCCCTACTTAAATTCTATGTAATAAGGTATTTAAGATTTTTTGTCTTTTATGAGCAAGCATTACAAGCCCCAAAAATGCAGAATGCAAGTAAAGTGTGCTTTTGAAATGTGGTTGTGTTTATATATATATGTATATATCGTGTGTACTCCTATCACAAGCTGTAGATATAAATATATATAGAAACAATAAATATTATTGTTATCGCTGATACTCACATCATTGACACTGTATTATATTGAGTATGGTGACTTTTTACAGCTATGCTTTAGATAATACTTTTTGTCTTAGTGCTCTGTTAAACTGTAACCAGGTGTCCAGGGTCAATGTGAGATTACGAAATCAACCAAATATGTCTCTTAAGATATTGCTGAGTTTTGTTCTGTCACAGGCACTTGACCATCTCATGGGATTCACTACCCATTAAAATTTGCTTGGATACCGTGCAGTTGGGGATGTAGTGATAACCTTTAGTCTGTCTAAAAATGGTTAATACTAATGAAGCTTCAGTTATCCCTCTGAGGCTACAAAGATGTAGATAGCAGTTTGCAGAGGATGTTCTGAAAGTGAATTATCCAACCAATTTGTGTTTTTGTTTTGCTTTCTTTCTTTAATTTTAATCTTTGTAGCGGCATCATTTTGCACAAGCACTATGTATTTTGAATACAGATGGCTGCAATATCTTTGAAAATCTGACCTCTCCGGTAAGTCTTATTTTTTACATTATATGTCATCATTTTTACATTGGCATTCAAAACTTGATTTTCCTGGTTACATGTGCTGAATGTTACTGTAGAAATTATCCGATGCACAGAAGGAGTAAAGTAATTGCAGTTAAGTTTGATCATGTCGTCAAAACAATTCAAGATGCCTCTGATATCTTACAAACTAAAGACTTAATACAGTGTACTAAAAATAACATTTTTATATGTAAGCAATAAATAATTTACTCAGCCTGGTGGAGAGGTAATTCTTATAGAGCTAATGCCTTGTCAGTCTGTTGTTTCATACGATATTCCTCCGATTATAAGACCTGGAGTTAGCAACGTTAAATGGGCGTAATTATAATGGGAGTCCTATGATCGAGCAGGCCCATGTTTTCTGCCGACATTTCTATTTTTAATAATGAAAATTTCTTCATGTCCCTTCAGCATAACTCCAGACTTTCACACTTTTTTGTTAGAATGTACAAAAACTTACACGGGAAAAATTTGATGAAATATTCTGGCCAACTCACAAAATTCGAATAGACATGATTTAATACAAGTATATGTACATGTACTTTGACAGGCAACCATTCCTCAAAGATGAAACACAGATTGACTTCCTAACCTAACTGACATGCCTTTTTTGTCCCTATTAATAATTCAACTGCGTAAACAATCCCTGGCTAACCAAATGATGGGTGAAATTATAGTTTGAAACAATTCTTGAAAATCTAAGGAAAGTCAAAACAGAAAGTCAGTCATGTGTCACCTGATCAGCATCTGTTAACTTTGTGTACATATCATTACATGCCTTTGCTACACATAAAAACAACCAACCTTTCTGAGATCTAAGGTCAGTGTTGAGTAAAATAACGACATGGCAATGAAATTCATGGCAGTCATCGGTCAGAAATCTTCCACTGTGTAAAACTGTGGGCCACAAACAATGAAATTGCGTGCAAAACAGCACACACATCATGGATCAGCATGTAGTAATGAGGCGGGGATTGGACTATTCTAGTAAATGGAGTAGAGGCCACAGAAGGTTACAAACAGAATGTTACACAAACACAAGTACATTGAAAAATTGAGTTTTACCTACTATTCCATCATGGGAATGTCAAATTTATATCAATTGATCATCTTTAATGATTTTTTTAAGGTCTTAAAGGAAATTCCAACCACTATATAATTCACAACACCGTGCTCATGCTAAATCTTTAGTTGGTCAGTCAGCAACAACTACACATACTGTGTTATGTGATTGTTGAAGTCATACTAGCGCCAATTTCTGAGTTATGAATTTTTGGCTTTTTAAACTAAAGTAGGATGGGGTCTTATACACAGATCTATAGCAATTTTGAAAATCCCCTAAAAGTGTGGGAGGGTCTTTTACTCAAGTGGGGTCTTACAATCGGATGAATGTAGTATTTGTGAAGGTTTTTCATTCACAGTCCTGAGTTTAAAAGGCATTTCAATTGAAAATGTGGTGGAAGAAGTTCAGCTAAAACAAGACCTTTGGGTCACTGAGGATGGCATTGTGACATTTCAACCTTTCATTTTATTTTCAAAGTTAAGACTGAAAGTTCACACATCAGTCGGCATGTATACATACACACACATGTACATGAGTCCTTGCTGCCTTTGAGCATACCTACTTGTCTGTGACAAAGAACATTGCTTGTAGTCCCATTATAGGTCAAAATGAGTGTGTCCTTCGAACGTTCAGCAGTCTCCTTTGATGAAGTCCTGAAGCACTTCCTTATATATGAGTGGACACTCGACCTTGTATAGCAATCCATTGTGATAAGTGGTTAACAAGATGTATGAAATAGAGGAAATCTCCCTCTCTTCCAAACTATTCCTTTTGCCTCAACCGAGTGTCTCATTTGCAAACAATGAATTGTAATGATACAAGGCAGTGCCGAGACAACAATGAACTGTAGAGTGAGGCTTATGCTAGCTCAGGCAGATGTCATCATCCAAGTCCATGGATCTTATACAACTGATTTCACTCTACCTCACCGATACAGTGTCCAGTATATCCACATTGTGTAGATGGAACCCAGGATGTTATCTTACGCAAAAGACAGTGTCATAACATAGATGCTTTCTGAATCAAGTAAAACTACAGCAGGTACATGTACACTTGAGGTTGAAGCTTGACACCCCATGTTACAAGAGAATGAATTTTCAAATAATTGACCGCTATATACACATTACATAAACCCAATGAGATGGCATAACTTTTATGAGACATTCTCTTCTTTGTGTTGGGTAAATATATCATGGATTCTATGCACACAATGTGTGTATACCTGACACAATATTGTGTATTAAAGTAGAATGAAGTAACTGTACGAGGAATTACAGGTTACCAGAAAAAATAAAAAAACAATACCCAGATATGTTCTATTTACCATGTACTGTATATATCCTTATTAAGGTAGTATGCCCGTTGAAAATGAAAGACTTAACTTTTGTTCAAATTTTCCATAGCTTTAAGGTATAATGCATCTCGGGGACAAATGTTTGGACTCTCAAACTTTTCCAGTTGTTTTCTGATCTACCCCTTGTTGGGGCTCATTTTGAAGCCCTTTGAGTGAGAAAAACATTCTACCATCTTAGTTTTTGAAAATCACACATTTTATTTTTCACCATAAAGTTAACACAGGGATGGCGGCTAGTTTGAATTTCAAATACCTGTAATCTAGGTATTATTAAATTTGTTTCTCTTGTATTAAAATTTGTATGATGGCCTCCGATTTTTATTCTTAATTTTGAAAGTGAATGCAAATTGAAAGATTCCTGATTTTATTCTTAATTTTGAAAGTGAATGCAAATTGAAAGATTCCTGATTTTTATTCTTAATTTTGAAAGTGAATGCAAATTGAAAGATTCCTGATTTTTATTCTTATTTTGAAAGTGAATGCAAATTGAAAGATTCCTGATTTTTATTCTTAATTTTGAAAGTGAATGCAAATTGAAAGATTCCTGATTTTATTCTTATTTTGAAAGTGAATGCAAATTGAAAGATTCCTGATTTTTATTCTTAATTTTGAAAGTGAATGCAAATTGAAAGATTCCTGATTTTTATTCTTAATTTTGAAAGTGAATGCAAATGAAAGATTCCTGATTTTTATTCTTAATTTTGAAAGTGAATGCAAATTGAAAGATTCCTGATTTTTATTCTTAATTTTGAAAGTGAATGCAAATTGAAAGATTCCTGATTTTTATTCTTAATTTTGAAAGTGAATGCAAATTGAAAGATTCCTGATTTTTATTCTTAATTTTGAAAGTGAATGCAAATTGAATGATTCCTTGAGGAAAATTTGAGCAAAAGTTTAAGCCTTTCACTTTCAAGGTGCATACTACCTTAACATATTTTGGGCTAATGTGCAGCATCTCGGAAGCTTACTATAACAATTGAATAATACAAATAGACTCCCTAAGTTGCTGTGAATAGTCAGATATAACCCTCCGAGCACGCTGCACATCAGCAGCATATTTCTGCCAGTATAACATGATATTACAAAATCAGGTACATGTATTTATGTGGTGCATGCAGTTCTCATGAAAACATATAGTGAGACTGAGCCATTTATCATTTTAATGCACCAGACAGCTCATGCTGTTACAATATATTTTTTCGTGTCAGATTTCATCTTTCCGTGATATTGTATGGAATGGCCAACAAGCAGGAATAACCTTTTTTCCTTCCATTCCAGCATAGAATTTTCTTTTTCTACAAATACAGTAATCCGATGATAAATCATGGAAGATGCCTAATGCATTGTTCCAATAATAAATCATGGACTGTGCCTTATGCATTGTTCAATTCTAAATTTTACGAAAGGTACATCAGCCTCGGGGTATTACAATGTAAACATAAACGCTAGAGACATAAATCATGTGGAGTGTTCAGCCACAGGCACATTTGTTATCTGTTCAACAAGACATTTCAATGGCTGACAGTGTTAAAACTCTTGTTGATAATCATTCAGTTTTGATTAAAGCTGAAATGTTCAAACATTTTCTGTGCAGAAGTAATCATTGGCTTGACTCATTTATTGTACACCTAACTGTCAAAAGATGTAAAATTTGCATTTCACTTTGGTTTTCTAGTTTAATTAACTCAGTCTAGCTGTGTTAATTCTGAGGCTGTATATGGATGAAATTGTAAAGTGTTAACTGGGAGAAAATTCTCCAATTAATGGTCATTCACAATATTCAGCACTGTCCAAGTGAATACTCCATGAAAATCAGAATAAATCTTCAAATTTTAAAAGTACAGTATTATATTTACAGGATAACAATCTTATTCATTTGATTTGGTTCATGATTGATTAGTAAGGCATGAACTGAAGAGCCAAATGGTGTGATATTTAGAATTCTATGAGATACCACAAGAATTCAATGCTTTTGACCCAGGTGCCCTCCACATAGATCCAACTCTGTCTCAGAATGCATCAAAAGATGGATGAAGTCAAATGTCAGTCTGTTAAACACTGTATCTTTTATTCCAAATGTAGGAATATCAAGAGGTGTTGGACTTGATGCAGGATATCATTTTAGCAACAGATTTAGCACATCACCTTCGGATTACCAAAGATTTACAGAAGATGGCTGATGGTAGGCAACATACATATTTGTGTTTGAATGTTTCAGAAAGTATAATCAGAAAAAGTAATAGTAAGATAGGCATGGGTGGGGAGGTTGGAAAAAAGTAGTTTGGAACATTTAAAGTTCTACAAATATCGATGGACTGAACATGGAGAATGGAATTAGGAAGGGCACTGAAAGCTGTGGGTATATAGTAAGTACACGATTGATGACTGGGAATAAATAGACCAGTGGACAATACTATATGGGAACAGAAAATCAATAGCAATTTTGCTGTATGTATCTGCGTAGCTGGTTTAATGGCTTCTGTCCATACTGCTAACTGATGCATGAAAGACTTCACAGAGTTAGAAAACTGAACACTGAAATGCAATCTTGTGTTGCAGAGGGATACAACAAAGATGACCCCAAGAGTCATAAGCTTCTACTCTCCTTATTGATGACATCTTGTGATCTCTCTGATCAAACAAAGAATTGGAAAACCATTAAGAAGATAGCAGTAAGTGTGACATACTCAGAATGTGTGATTTGCATAATCTGCAAAGTTCTTGTTCTATGCAATGTTCCACGAATTAGTTTTCCTTGAATTTTGTGTGATCTCCATGGCAAGTACAGTGCTTCACTTTAAAATGAATTTTTCAAGAGTGAGTTGTCATGAAAATTGAGGCACTCAAAACCTAATGACTTGACAAACTGCCCACTTGTATTCATCATGACTGTGTAGCACTGTGCAGAATTTTCTGATTGCGTCAACTGATAGCGTAAACCAAATGATGTAGAATGGCAGTTTTTTGAATCATCATTTTTACAAGTGCAAACATACAGTAAAACCAGACTTTTTAGTGTGAAAATTGTACCATAATTACAACATCAGCATACATATACATACCAGGATGCACAAAGCAAGGCTGAACAATTTAGGTCATATATACAGTTACAGAAAATTTGCCTTAGAATAAAGAATGTTCCATCTGTCACAAGATGTAAATCCTAAAACATGTATGTTTTATTAGATGATTTTCATGGTGGAGTTTGAATGAGACTGACATGTGAACAACAAAGATAACATTTATCTCTAACAAAATGAATTTTTCAACTTCTACAATGGAAAATTGTGCCATATAATATGCACTCGTAAATGACTAACATCCTGTGACTGATAGACAATAATTTTTTTAACAGTATATCTTCTCTGACTGAATACTTGATCTGAAGTATGCATTTTCAACTTTGTTCTGTGTGTAATGGTATTTTTTGCACGTTAGTGAGAGGTCAATCAAATTTTCTGTGATGAATCCTGCGTGAATCCTGTTGTAAATAGAATACCAAATTTTCTGTCGTCAAATCCTGCTGTAAATAATTTTTGTGATCCAGTTTCTCTTTACAAAATATTCTCTTCATGCATGTGACGTGTCTGACGGTAAAATTGTTTGTAGAGAGGATATTCCCAGGTTACATCTTCAATTCCTTTTAGGTGTTTTACACAGACATCTCAAATACTAGTTTGCCATTTAAAGGTCACACAGTGTATTTGCAACATTTACTCTGTCAGGCAGCTATCAGATCATTTGTCATGGCAATTGTTCTCAATGTAAGATATCAACATTGTGATCTGTCCATAAAATAGACTTTAGTATTACTCTGTTAGAATTTAAAAATCTAATGTTCCATCAAATGACAAAATTGTACAAGCGACTTTTTTCTAATTCCCAACAGGAACTCATTTACCAAGAATTCTTCAGCCAAGGAGATCTGGTAAGACAGAATTGTTTTCTTGTATGCGCAGACTGTATTTTGATATAGGGAAGATAGTGATAGTTTTTCCATGTATTTTTATGGTAATTTTACAGGATCACGTTATAACAACAGTAGGGGAAATTCGCCCAGTCAGAAAGTGTTTAAGAAACTTAAAATTTCGAAGGAACTATCAGTCAGATTACTTTTTGATAAATTAAATTTTCTGAATGATATCATCAAAATTCTATTTTTAATGTGGTTTGTCGCTTTTTCATTTTTGGTGAAAACACTTCTAAGAAAGTCTTCCAGGTTTGTGTTGAATATTCTTATTCAGCTTTTGTGCAAATTGTGACAAAGCACCAACAGTTTCATTATTAATTAATTAAGCAAGACTTGAATGCAGAGCTACCTGGTTGGGGTCAGCGTTCTGTTGAGACTGACCAGTATTGGAGCAATGATGCTCAATTTAAAACACTGATATGTCTCAAATGTGCAAGCATCTATCATAGCTAAACATGGGGGGAGCATAGTAAATAAAGGGAGACTCAGTGGACAGGTGTTAACTATTCACTTACCTCATGACAATGGTTATCTGGGAGGGTTTACAATGTTCTGACTTGTGTAGCCAATGATAGAAAGCATGACATGCCAAAACATGTCACATTTTGTTACATTTATTCATTTTTACTCTTAAAATCCATTTGCAGGAGAAGGCGATGGGATGTCGGCCATTAGAGATGATGGACCGTGAAAAAGCATGTATTCCAGAGTTACAACTCAGTTTCTTGAATCACATTGCACATCCAGTCTTTCAGTAAGTCACTTATGTTATGTAAATATGCATTTTCACTCCCAGGTTCTTTATCTAACATTTTAATGTTCTGCTCTTGTAAAATTTCTGGTAAAGAGAGAGTGAGAGGTGTGTGTGTACAGAAAATTTATGTGATGTTTATCAGTATTAAATCCAGAAAATATATGCCTATTTGTCGTAAAAAAACAGATTTTGAAGTTCTGTTTAATTCCAAGAAATTTTCAAGATGATAATTTGATAGTTATAAAATTTTTATTAATGTTCAGTTACAGGAAAGTTACAAGAAAATGCACACTGTGACTGATCCAAAACTGTCAGAACAGCGCCCTCAGTAGTCTAGCATGCTTTTTTTTTAGATCAAGGCTTTTCTAATGTTTAGTTAGTAAATGAAATACCTCTAACAAAAAACGAACAATTTTCCAATACTGGGTTTTCATATTTCTTTTTCATTTTAAGAAGTTAGATATTTTCTTGCTGCATTACAAAAACTGATTAATGTGACCCTTTGATCACAGTCTTCATTTACCTAAAAAAGTCTTCTTCATACTGTGTGTAAAATGTAAGTGTATTTTTCCAAGAAATCATCAATTTATGTCTTACTTTAATCATACAGTAGTTAGTTTATCTTTAAAAAAGCAAAGAAACATGGATTTTGACCAATACATGTGGAATTAACTCAATTGTATGAGGAAATTAGCTTAACATATCCAGTAGTGTATCGGTACGTAAATTGTAAAGGCGAGCATTCTTCAAAAAATAAGTTGTAATTGTGTTGATGGCAATGTTTTTGTTGAATATTTTTTGAACCACAAAATTATGAAGTGGCCTAGAATGGATTTATGACAAATTACAGAGCTATAGAGACTTTTATCTTCCTACAATGTTTTGTTTAATAAGGGGACATTCTTGCTCCAAAGACAGGTTGTATAATACTATAAAGTGTTGATCACAGTCAGAATTTTTTTTAATGCATTTCACTACTTTAGAGTGTTTTGATAAAGTGCAGTCTCATTTGTTCTCAAAAATTTTATACTGAAAGAATCCAGCTGTCCAAGGGACAGAAACCATCAATGGCTATCAGTGAATGGCCTCAGTCATCATCCAATGTCCTCTGTTAGGAGATTTCAGGTGTCAGTTTTCAGACTATTTCTGTTAAGTGGTGCAATTGAGATAGGAAATGTGTCATTCTATTAGAAGAGTGAAGAACTAAGGTTGTTTTCTTGTCCTTTACTAGACTGCTTGCAAAGATCATACCAGAAGCCAAGGTGTTGGACGATGCTGTAGTAGCTAATAAGGCCATGTGGACGCATGTGAAGAAAGAAACACAGAGAAGGAAACTCAGCAGCACTAATTCACTTGATTTCTTTAGACTCAAACTTGAAAGTGTTGAAAAGGGCATTGAAGATCTGAAGAATGGAGAGAAAGAGAAAGCTGAAGAGGGCGGTGATGTCAATGGTGGAAATTAATTGCCATAAGTAATACAATGTAATTAGCAAAGTACAGGTAGCAAAGTAAAAGTAAAGCGAAACACAGACCTACCTTGAAGCAATTTTTGAACATGTTGTTTTAAAATATACCTCAAACAAAGGCGAGTTCACTGTGAAGTCAGTGATTTTTGTGATCAACAGGAATCCATTCTCAACCTCAACACAAAAAGATAGGAAAAGTCATCTCAGAATTAAATCAGTCTCATAAGTCATAACATTAATCTCTCATCTCATGAGATTATTTATGTTGCCCGACATATTCAAGATAAACTGTGATAAATTATAGGCAAAGGTCACATGTGTGAACTCACAAGAGATATGGTCAGTAGATTCTGGGTGTGGTAGTATGTCTGCCCATTTGAACAGGCAAAAAACAATTAACATCTTGAGTGAAAATCTCATTGCCAAGCGAAAAAATCAACAAAGAAAATAGAAATGCCAAACATCTGATGTTGAAAGGAAAAGTTGAGTTTAATTTACCAGTATTGTCAAATCATTTGCTCATGTTATACATGTCATTATAATTACAGGAATTTGCATTTGCTGTCAAAAAAGTAATTTTGTTATAACTGAGCTTACCATATTTCTAAAATTCATAATAGATTTAAAGAGTGATTCACCTCAATCAGAGCAAGTTACCTTGACTGGAAATTTTTCCGGAACTATGTTTAGGGAATATTCTTATTTTGGGGTAAAATTGTAAATATGTTTATAAAAATGTTGTATTGTAAAGGAAGCTTCTGTATATTGTTGCTGAATGTGGTTGTATGGTCTGGATATAGCACAGCAGTATGTTTTAGAATTGTTTTTGATTGTACAGATAGAATATTTTGTTACAGTACTGTGGATAGCTGTGATACTCGGTCTTTCAGTCTTTTACAACGGAGTCCAACCACATCTTGTGTACATTGGTTATGCTTTCCCTGGATAGGATTAATTTATCAAGCAATTTTTTATGAACTTCCGTGTGACCCTCTCTCATTTTATGTAATTGTGCTGCCCATTATGGTGTCTAGCTGTTCAGTGAAATGACATAATGTGTTTATAAATACAGATACACAGTTAATGGTGGATATGCTTCTAGCTAATCTTACCCATTAGTTTGAAAAAATGTCGTCTGTCCACAATTCCCAGAAGTAGCAATCTCTTGTAATGTACTTTTAGTATATTTCTTTCCGATTCATCAGTCTTCAGTTTTTTGTCTTCAGTTAGTCCATGTTTTGATATATCCTAACATTTCTGTAGGCCACACAACCAAAATTTTCAAATGAATTCTGAAGCAAGTGGCATAAAATTGTCACTATCAAAGTCACAATGAAAAACAACAGTGCAATCTAGGGGGACTATTGTTATGTAGGATTTTGTTAATTTTTGACAACCGAGTGTTTTCAAATTCAGGAGCTCTCTATTAAGTTATCAGTGAAATATTTTCCAGAAACTGAAATCAGTCAATACTGTTTGTCATTAGAATACTACGCAGTGTCACCAAATCAAAGAGCTGAAACTGAACTTAATGAATAATGACAGTTCAATTCACTATGAAGGAGAGAGATTAATGAGGATTACCAGTAACTCCAGGGACTTGAGCTAAATTGACAAACAAAAGCATTGCAGAATTGTGCGTAGAGGGCACTAAAACATTCTTGTTTGTGTAATGGTGTCAATGCAAGCAAATACTGTCTGTAATAATTTAATATCATTATTGTTTTCGAAAGAAAAAGTTTGTTAATGAAATCTTAATCATTCAAGGCATGTAATTATATGTGTTTTTGTAATGTAATCTTACTGGTTACTGCTGTGTTAGAGTGGTTGTGCACAAATGAATGTTTGTACAATGAAAGTAGGAGGTGAACAGAGACATGAACAGTAACAAGTAAAGTAATACTTATGTGATTCATTGAGCTTTCATATCTCCTGACACATCTTGAACAATATCAGTGGTCTGTTGGAATGCGACGTCAGGAAATGATGGACATTAATGAAAATCTCCCATTTAATCGGAAAGAATATCTTGTTTCACCTTGGAAAGTGTACATAAGTGGTATGAATGGCGAAAAGAGCATAGTTGCTGTTGTCCTTCAGGCCCATAGGCCTACCAGTGCCCATTATATTTGTAAGATTGTCGCTGGATAGCCTAAATCATCCTTTCATGCTGAATCAAATATAAATATTTTAATTTATAGAGTTTTTGTTCATGATATAGATGTACTTCAATATTTATTTATCTAAGATAGTACTGTGTCAACTGTGTCACTTTTAAATATCATTTACCATACTTGGTTTTTAACTTTAATCTTGGGAAATGAACCTTTAGCATGGAGCAAATTTATTTCAGATCACTTAGTTATGATTACATTTTATTTGTATGTCTTGATTTTTTCAAAACAAAGGGCAAATAATATGTCTATATAACTTTTGGGGTTAAATTCTTGAAGTTGTTACCGTGTTTTGTCGATAGTAAAGGTATGTGAGAGTATGAAGGACATTATTTGAGTGAAAATATTATAAAAACGTCCAGTAGTGTATTCTGTTAAATGTCACATTATTCCTTGTTCAAGTTTGTATAAAGCAGCAATACTTGTTAAATTGCCTTTCAACAACTAGTTTTCTAAAAGACATATTTATGGTCATAATGTACAGCATAGACATCTTTCTTAAATTCCCACAACATTTCAAAAATAGGAAAAAAATAATTCACTGTTTATTTTCTGTATCATGTACATAGTTTACTTTTTGCACATCTTTGAATTTGTATATGCCACCTTTAAGACACTGTTACAGTTATTTTTTCATCTCAAACCCCCTGCAACAAATACCTCTAAAACTAAACAACATATCTCTTAAATTGCAGTGGTGCACATATTTGATGTACCCATATATCCCTGTTCCAGTAAACATGCATCTTTCTGACTTTACAGGATTAAGCACTTCCAGATTATATCATTTATCATATGTGGAGGCATTTCGTGACCATAATGCACCGGGTGGATATTTAAATTTTAAATCAGGAATCATAGCTTCCCTGTTCTCACAACTCAAGGGTCCCTCTACTGATGGCCATATTTAAAATTCAGACCCAAAGATTTTTGCGAATCAAAAGTTATTATTGGCTGCGCATAACTAATATATAACAAATGCATCTCAGGTAAGCATATTTTTGCCATTTTGTGTGGTTAGTTGCACATTGCTTCTTTCAGAATTCTCTACTGCAAATGTAAAGTCAGTGTGAAGCCTATCCATGGATCTGCATCCCATCTTTTAGACACAGGAAGCTCAGATAAGATAATTCTATCAAGGAATGATACTGAACGGCAATGTAGATGATCAGTCAACACTTTAGCACTTCATGGCACCTGACATGGAAGTTGCAGAGTGAGAGGAACTAAATTCTAAAACTGTCTTAATTTACAAGTATTTACAGCTCATTCAGTTTATAATGCTTTTTTCACCTCTTGGACAGATATTTGCGGAATCTCAATGTTTTATAATTCTTTCCTGATCTACCACTTGTGGGAGCTCATTTTAAAGCTCTTGGAGCAAGAAAGATTTTCAGCGTCATAGATTTTCAAAAATCACAAATTTTACTTTTTTCCGCGCAGAGTTAACACAGGGATGGGGCATATTGAATTTCAAATAGTAGAAAATGTCGGGTAATTTGTTCTCAACAACCAACTTTCCTCTGTGCCCCTGATTTTTATTCTTGATTTGGTAAGAGGTTGGTCGAATGTTTCAGTGAATAAAGTTTCAGCAAAAGTCTTTCAATTTCAAGGCATGTACTACCATAATACAGTAACGACATATGATATCTATAGCTTCTGTTAAATATAGATACATCTACTGTGTAATGATGAAATCGGATGTAGAAATTGGCTTCATTTGATCTCTGTTTCGACATTTGAGTACTGTTATCATGTTTGCATCCTCAAGAGAGGCAATCATCCTGTACATGTATAGCAGTCAGTAAACAAAGGCAATGAATTCAGCCTTTGCCCACATCAGATTACTCCCTTCTCAATCTCAAATTTCAATTTAGAAGTGGTAAAATATTGAGATGCACAGAATGACATGTACATCAGGCTATGTGGAACAGGACTTGAGTTACGGATCATCATAATCTTCCAGATTCAAACACAATGGCTTGTAATCATACACTCGTGACACAGTTGCTTTAAATTGAAACTTAATGTAAAATTGGATGTGTCTCAGTACAAGCTCCATCGGCGGTAAAATTTGATGTATTTTGCTGTATTTTTGTTCTGTTAACTTTGTAAAATGCAGTTTCTTTATCAACTCCCAAATCGTGGTGTTCAAGTTGTCAAACTAGTCTGTAGATGTGTAATGTGTGCAATTCATAATCAAACACTCAGAGATCATATATGGACAATAACATTGCATGAACTAGTCGCACACTGTGAATTTCAACATATCTTTGGGAGGTGATTTAGAAAATGATTTCATTTTATAAAACAAGAAGAATATCAAAAGATCCAGCAGTTGTTTCTTTCATGTAAATTTCTAATGCATTCAATGCAACCTTGCATTATATCTTGCACTGTCTGAGTTTAAACTTTTTCATGTTAAAATTTTTCAAGGATTATTGTTATCAAAGTTCAGACATATACCAGTTATTTTAATGAGATAAACTTAATTAATTTAGTTTTGCGATGCCAACAATCGTATTTTAATGTTGATGAACTATTAAAATATAGATTTCAAGTGAACATACAAAATGTCTCTTTGTGTTCTTTAAAGTTTCATTAGTGGTGACTTTTGATGTATTTCTATCATTTTGTACCGTTTGTGAAATATTTGTTCCTAGTGTAAAATGACAAAAGAGTGCTCAAATTGTCAACACAGTCTGTATATTTGTAGTGTTATTATCGTTGACAACTAAATTTTAGCCCAGACTAGCAGTTCTAGTCAACAATATTGCATCAATATATTGATAGCTTGCATTTCTGCTTACCTTGTTTTCTGAAATTATTATCAATTACATCTTACACTTCTCTGTGTATATGTATATATGTGAGTGTATCATGACACTGGTAAATTTTCAAATGTAAATAAAACTTAATAATGATGATGATAATGTTATATCGACTGTAAAAATTGACAGTGCATCAGACCTTACCCAAATCCCTGTTGACAGGAAAGTATGATCGTCTCATTTATATTATAGTTTGATGATGTTGACACACTGAGAATGCTAGCTTTGTTTGCTGGCATTCTGAAATTCCTGAAAGTCACATTGCCAAAAAGCTGAAAACTGCAGTAAAAATAATGATTGCTATGTGATCTGTAGTGGCTTGTGATGATCTTTAACATGCAGGATGCTGTCCCATGCCCATTGTTGCAAAGGAATTTGATCTTATTTTATTCTGGGCAATGGCAGTCCCACGGACTGGTGAGGTTCTCCATGTAATGGGAATTCAAATAGACCACGTACGGTACAAATAAAACAACTTGCACAAACATGCACAGAAATACGTGCATTTCTATGTGCATTGGTACACGTGGATTTTTTTATACCGACGTCATGTGATCTATTGGGCATACTGAGTCTGGAGAAGACCGCTCGCTCATCCTTTTTATTCCATTAACCCTTTGAACCTGGCTGGGACAGAAATGTCCGATGACGTCATAGAGTACCAGGGGGTCAGGGTGCAAAGGGTTAAGTCAAGTAGTTTTCTGATGCAATAATTAAGCAATAAAGCACACCCAGTGAAGGTATACCACTCGATTTTGACCAGTTCACTTCATATATGCACTCGCTATCGCTCGTTCATATATGTCATGAACTGGTCAAAATCTCGCGATATACCATCGCTGTGTGTTAATTAAACGCAACAACAATTATAGTGGACTACCCATGTATGGTACACAGAGTAAACTCATTCCATCAATGCGCATTTATGATTACTTAAACTTTCTTCTGTGAAACAGATTTAGGACTCAGCAGGGCTTTTCTCCATTCTGATAAAAAATTGAACTTTGTATCCTATTGGTGAATATCTTTATTTTTTACTATATTTGCAAATCATTGAGAACAAGAAGTCTGCACTGCAACGAAACTTCAACACTGCAAGCTCAATTAGCTTCTGCCAACTTTGAATGCTGAACGTTGTCAAAGTAGTTAATGAGCTCCATAATCCAATGTATTGCAAAACATCTTTGAACACTAAATGTGCTCGTGAGTTTGTTGTTATCAATTCACTGCTACCCACAACTTCAAGAAAATGGCATTAACCTTTTATCTGTTTGGCGTTCATGAATCAACCAATGATAGATTTGCTAAGAATACCTATCATAGCACATGATGAAACACAACAGAGGATAGTCAAATGACAAACCTCCTAGGCCTCCCTACAGAGAGAACAGATGGGGACAACCACAATTTTTAAACAGTTTACAGTTTTAGTATCAGAAAGATATGCCAATTGGTGTACAAAACAGGAAATAGGTGCAGGTCTACAGTACAATGCAGTACAGTGAGGTTTATGGACATCAAGTGCACCATTCTGTCCACTGTCATATTGAACATGCATGTCTTTATGTTTTGAGTTTGTGGTCAAATGTTAGGGACTGGTCAGGTTCTTTGGCTGAACAAAGGTAAAACAAAAGGTGACTACATGTAATTATATTTTAAACATTCAGTTATTCTGTTTTGGTGATATTCTTAACACGTCAGTTGTAGTAAATATCAAACTTTTCAATTTTTGTAAAGTGTAAGGACAGTATTTTGAATGAGCTGTGAATATATTTCACACTTTCTGTGCATAACCAGATGTCCAGAACTGTTGTACATAAATTGATGTCAATCACTAATATCAAAGAGAGAGAGCAGCAGTAAATCAAAAACTTCTGTGGGTATTTAGATGTTGCCAGCTATCATGTTAAGTGTTTATGAACCCATGCTTGGTTCACTGAAAGTCTGTTTTTCCTCATTTGTGGGCAAAGCCTCCTATATTTAAGGGACAGTAGCAATATCTTTTGACAATTTTTCATGACTTTTATTCTGTATATTAACGACAGAAATTCAGTTTGTCAACACAGCATAAATGTGTATAAAATAGATATATAGGTCCAATATTAAATTGGTATTATTCAAGGTAAATAAATTGTCAATACATGGATTTTGGTGCAGATTAAAAATTCTCTTTTTTGTCCATACACATGCGGCTATTTCAACAAACTTAACACTAGGCATTGCAATGTACCTTTAACCCTTTCACCATCATGGTGGACCTCTACAGAGGAAAATACATGACACTGTAGTTGATATTACAGAACAAAACAATAATGAAGAAGTTGTATTGTAATAAATTATAGCTACTCTTCCTAAGGGGAGAACTAAATTTAACTCTTGTGTTTTCATGCTAATTTAGGTATAAAGTTTATTTTCAGTGACAATACATTATTTCTGTTCTCTGAAACCGTCCTTTAATAGTTGACCTTGTACTAGCTTCCAAGGTATTGAATATGATTTTTGGTTTTCCCTGTTACCTTTTTAGTGACAGGTTCAGAAACTTTATAAAAGAAACTATCATACCTATACCAAAGTAATGGACAGGAGCAAATAGGCTTTTTTTGCTCTTTCAAAGCCCTAGAAGCCCTAGAGAGTTATTTTTATAAGTTGTAGCCAAACTTGATGAGCACAGTGTCTGAGAGAACTTTTCTTTTATCACTGAATCTGTAAAGGCACACCTAATAATAACAAAAAGTGCCTTTTGTTAAATATCATTTTACACAATAAAAATACCTTTTATTTGAAAACCTGTCACATGAAGAAAAATAGTTGCAATAATGAGAATTGTCATTGTTCTCTGTCTAAAACTTTATGAAATCTGTAGTTCATATACAAAGCATGTAACCTGATCCTTTACTGTTTTCTCTATGAGAACTCAGTATGACAAAGCAACATTTCACAAGACATTGTCACTGTATCACTGATAATTTCTCTATGAGAACTCAGTATGACAAAGCAACATTTCACAATACATTGATACAGTGATATCAATGTATTGTGAAATGTTGCTTTGTCATACTAAGTTCTCATAGAGAAAACAGAAAAGGATCAGGTTGTCATGTTTTGTATATGAACTACTAGACTTGGTTCAAGTCTGTGATTTGTGAATGTTTGAGTGGAGTGAACGCAACGATTTGTATTTTGCTTTCATGTGAAACGCGCGCTTGAGTGGAGTGGACGCTATGAGTGGGGTGAACGCTATACAGGGGAGTTTCACCGAATCCGGCAGAAGCTAACTCACTACACTGCGCAGACTCAAAGGTAATGCATTCAATGGCGGGGAAAACCTCGCATGGGCTTCAAAATTCGGAATAGGTTTGTAAAAATTAGGAGAGACAAAAAAGAAACTATTTTAAATGATTTTTTTTAATTCACCGACTTGAACCAAGTCTAATGAACTACAGATTTCATAAAGTTTAGTACTCTTTGCTAAACAGACTTTCAATTTGAAAACATCCAGATATCTCATATATACATCTCTGATATATTCAAGTTATGCATCCGATTGGCGCGCTGAAATCTGAAACTGAATGATGCAAGTTGTGGCTGGTATGATACTTCGCAAAACAGACTTTCAATTTGCATACATCCATATATCTCAGATATATGTATCTCCGGTATTAAAGTTACGCGCTCAAAGGCCGCGCCAAAACTGCAACTGAATTATGTAATTCGTGGCTGGTACAATGCAGTGCAAGTTTGAGCTTTAACAAAAACACACTGACACCCCCCCCCCCCCCCACTCTCCCGCCATTGAGCATTTCAAAAACATGGTGACCCCCATCACCAAAGTAAAAAAAAAAAAAAAACTGGGTTACCCCCATGAATCTTCTGAGAAACTGACCAGTCCCTTAAAGACGGTTATTTCCCTTTGCTTTTCTCGAAAATGAAGTCAGAACTTTTGCCATGAATCTGCGGACCTTTTGCAGGGTGGACACTGGACAATTTAGGGTGACAGAAACCTTTCAAGAAAAGTGTATACAATAAAGTGTATCCTTCCTATAAACATAGATTCTAGAAAAAATTAGTCTACGGTACGGTGTCATTTGAACTTCACTAGTAGAAGAACTATTTGCTGAATTTGATTTGTGATCAGTATTATTCGATGCTAACACAATTTGGCTCATTGTTTAAATGGTTGTCGAAGAGCTGCTAATGTGGTGCCAATTTATGTACTGCAACTGCCGTCTCAAGTTATGCTGCGCTAACGTAAGTTGCAGTAAATCAGTTCACTGCCCGTCTCTGTTAATGCGTTTTGAAGAGTATCTAAGATAATTCCCTTGTTCACTTGGTACCGAATATTCTCAGAATTCATTTCACAGACGTGTTTATTCCAGTTTATTTTGATTTCATTTTCGTCGCTTTTACATATTAGCTATAAAAACTCGGTCCCAACATGACGGCGGTGCTACATTTATATATGCACAAATTCATTATACCAATCATGGCGGTACCAATGCCCCAATGCATGCAGCTTGTGGCGTCTTATGATGGTTCAATCGCTACCCTCTACAAAACCGTGGTTTGCTTCTAATGTTAATATTCAGCAAAGGAGATTAGTGTGGTCGTATCGTCATAATTGTAGAAATAAAAACGACTGCAAGTTTGAAAATCAGTCCATGTCGCAATCGTGTTTTTTAAACTCAGTTCTTCATTACCCTAAACATCATCGAAACTGACTTTTCGTACGTGTAAACTTGAGTGCCGCGCGTGTAAAATGATAATTTGGGCAAGACAAAATGGTCAAAATTGCTTCCCTTCCTATGAGAAATACCACAAAAATATCTTTATGATCATTTTCCCGGCATTTTACTGATTAATCTGATTGGAAATTATTGCATTGCAGATATACCGTGCCAGTTGTTTCTCCCTATTACTTTTACTTTGGAATACAATGAAGATTTCAAGATTCATTAGCTTGCGTGTTACTTCCTTAGAACAAAAGAAAGAGAGTACTGATTTTGTTTAATATAATGCAATTGCTTGTGACTTTTTTTAATTTAGGTGACACTCGTATAAAATCATCAGACATTCGGGAGTCAGTTTACCGATTTCATAGTGTGACATTCACTTACAATTTGATCATCGACGGAGAATTTGATCATGGAGTGACGTGTTTATCTCTTTACGTCATCAAGAAAATGCTAATGGTTTTTATTCAAAGACCGCAAAGGTGTCAATGAATTCCTTTATTCTGTACCTCAGGATGCAGGTGCATGGGAATCGGGCGAAACCATATCCATAGAGTCTATGGCGAAACTAACTGATATGTTGTCAGGTTTTAAGCCCTGTATTATGAATGCATTTTCGTGCGTTTATAAATTTAAAAATCTGCATCTTTTGGTAAAAATGGTACAAGCAGGTTTTGTTCGGTTTTTCTTTTGTTTTTATCATCAGACCTCCACGGTATATTTTGACCACAGGCCTGTACGCCCCCATCGTCTTGGAATTCGCGACACATTTGTGCATGTGACCTACGAACGCCATTCTGATTGGTTGATTGCACTTGTAGCGGGGAAATTGAATGATTCCATTCTCGTTATTCATTTCAGTGCAATCTCTGGCCACAATCCGTGCATCTACCATACGTGCTGAACTCGCTCTTACTCAAAAATCCTGAGACTGCAACATCAGATTTCCTGTATTAGCTCTTTAGATACATGACGCACAAGTGAGTCCTCTTTGGGCGAATTTTGTGGAGTATTTTTGGAGTCTTTTACCGGAGAGAAAGACAGTGTGTCCTCGAGCCGTTACAACCCATACAAGTCTTGGTACAACATGTCTTATTTCAGTGGATCCAGCACGAGTACGAGCGGGATTGTGACCAACACAACTTCAGGCTTCGAAAACCAAATCCCCGGAATTCGGAAAACTAAGAGAGATGATGGTCAAACCTCAGTACGGCCCCACAGGCAAACAAACGTGCAGCGTTAGGAACAATAACGAGCAATTCAACGCGAGTCCAACCGTTCCGGGCGGCAAAGGTCAGTATTGCAGTAAACACACAGTCGTCACGTTCGTTAATTTAGACAAAAAGAAATTGGAAAACCTCTACCGCTAAATTGACTTCACAAAAATAAACGAATCACTGTTGTAACAATTTTATGTTTTATTCTTTATCAGGCTACGTCTTCAGAGGGATTTTTCAGCACTGTACAGACAGAAAAATCATCAGGGGCGGGAAAGAGCGGTTTTGTTGTTCCCGGCACAGCTGTTTCGCAGCAAGGGTTTTCAATACACATTGACTCCGATGAACATTCCGCAACGAGAGGAGCAGATCATGTAGATGGATTACAACTAAACCCGACAGTCACAAGTCTTATCAACAGAGATAATATATCTCTCAGACCCGAGGTTTTCAGTCTCGACGAGTCTTCAGGTATTTTATTGCTAATGTTACTTTGTTAGCGTTATGGTTCTGTATACCGTGGCCGAGGAACTCACGTTACGGGGCCGCCGGGCACCCAGTGAATACTTTAAACTTTGTGAAGACAAGTGGTGCTGAAATTCCCTGATTTCGAGGAATATTCACACATACACCATCACAAGTCTTGTAACACCGACCCGCATGCATATTGTATGATCATGTATGATATTGGATCAATAAGTATTTTCCCGGCTTGAAAAGAAATACTACTACGCGCCATATCTTTTCATGTTTGGGACCGGTCGTGCACGCGCGCGAAAACAATAGAAGTATACTGGACAGGTGTTCAGATTTAAAATCTTTCCGTTGATAATATTAGGACAAATTTCATATCGCTGAACACTTCTCTTTATTTCGAATGAATTTTAAGGCATATTGTTAGTGACCGTGGAAGTATTGTGTGTAGAGTCTTACGGCTCAAGCGCCTTGTCAAAGGTGGGACGCGGTCATTACGAGACAATAGGTTTTGTTACTTTTATGTCGCAAATTTATTAAAATGTTTGAATAATGCATAACTGATTGCGCATATCTCCCGCCGATCTTCCACACTTAATTTGCAATTTTTATTAATCCCAGGGGAGACTCCGATGGTGTTAGACACGTCTTCAGATCAAACATGTGAAACGTCAAGAGTAATAGAAATTGACGGGCCAGACGAAAGAGAAATCTTCATTCCAGAATACGCAAAGGACATTTTTGAATATCTTAAAGAGGCTGAGGTAAGTTTAAAAAAAAAATCAGACTTTTTGGTGTGGTAGCATGCACTATTCAATTATTGACGGAATCAAATTGCGATTTTTGTACGTTATCGTAGTGGGTCATACGCTAATGAAAACCTAGGGCCCAGCCTTGTCAACCGCTTTTCCTGCATCAATCGATTTGAAGGGCGCCCTCATGGCCTTACCGCAACGTAAGATCGTGTGGAGCTGCTTCATCGGTATCTGAAATACACATCGTCAAATTTAAGAGATCTTTTTGCAACATGGTTAATATTCTTCAAAATTATGCATGTTTAAGATCTTGCATGGCGAAAATCTGGTTTTCTGGATGTGATGTCAAGTTTATTCTGATCAGAATTGTGATGTTCAGATAGGACTATCGTGTAAAATACCAGTCTATACGATTAAATATTTTATAAATTAGGGCACATCCACAGGGAAATACCATGTGTAAATAGAATATTAAGTGTTTGAGAACTCTGCTTTATCTGTACAGACCAGACACAAGCCAAAAGCAACTTACATGAAGAAACAACCTGACATCACATGTAGTATGAGATGTATCTTGGTAGACTGGTTGGTTGAAGTTGCAGAGGAGTACAAACTGCACAACGAGACTCTCTACCTAGCCATCAATTACATCGATAGGTTTCTGTCTGCGATGAGTGTTCTCAGGAGTAAACTACAACTGGTTGGTGCAGCCAGTATGTTCCTTGCAGCGTAAGTGAAATGGTTTTTGAACTCAGTAAGTGAAATGAATCCATGCCGTTGCTTTACATCGTTGGTGTGGGTAGAGACTGCCCTCTATCATGAGCGCGTATCCCTCAAAGGCTGTCATAGTTGTTTCCTCATCCCTACACTTTTTGGTACCCAATGTGTACATTTTGACATCCGAATTTCCATGATATTAAACAAAAGATTTTTTGCATACTTTTTATCCATGGCATACAAATGATGCATTTTGGAGCAGGCTATTTTGATGATATATCCAAATATAAATTATAGTTATCCTCCTCTGTGGAATCTGTTTTAACCTTGCCTGTTTTCCACCACTTCATTAACAGGAAATTTGAAGAGATATATCCACCTGAAGTAGGAGAGTTTGTCTACATCACAGATGACACATACACAAAGAAGCAAGTATTGCGCATGGAACATCTGATCTTGAAGGTTTTATCCTTTGACCTCGCCATACCAACCATCAATGTTTTCCTGAATCGTTTTCTCAGAGCAGCTCAGGCTGATGGCAAGACGGAACAACTTGCAAGGGTAAGGAAAAAGCTACTGGTAATCAATATGTGTATAGCTTGCGTTTTTCCTTCCCTGCCAACTTATTCTGAAAAAAAGTTTGCCTTCATTTCATGTATTTAATTACTACCAGGAAACACTGACAGCACTGGTTACGAGACTGACATATGCTAAAAAAGTAGAAAACATTTTTCTCACAATTTCTTATAAAGTAGGAAACATTTTTCTCATAATTTTTGCGCCATTTCTCAATTAGTATCCTTGCTTCTTTTAATCAAACATTGATGTGAAGTTACACACTGATAAAAATGTCAGTCCATCTAAAGATTAATATTGCCAAATCCATGTATAACGGAATGAATCATAAGTTAACAAGTTTAATGAGTATGTCATCTTTAACAGCTTAGTTGACAGAATGAATCTCTTCATAGAAGAAAAATTATGTACAAGTGCAATCTTTTTTAATGTGTTCAGCAAGGAAAAATGCATGTCATGACAGAATGTACTGCTCAGTATAATTATTTTAGATAGTGAATCTGTATTAAAAGTTACAAAAAGTGAGAGTATATTAGAGTTTGAATCCTTTCATTTGATGCGTTGGCATTTATTTAAGTTATGCATATGTGACATTTAACCCGTAGCCTGCCAAGTTCATATGTTACCATCATGTCAAGTTGGTTTAGACCAGCAAGGCATAAAAAGTATCATATGTTGCATGTTATCAAAAGATTTGAACATATGAAGGCCCCTAAAAACAGATACTGTAAACCTGGATTTTATTGACTCAACCTGCTATAATAATACCATTTGAATAAAGTGATATTTTGACTCTAAACTGGTTTTCGGTACTTCTCTGTTCCAAGAATTTAATGCAGGTTTTTCTTTTGCTAACAGTTCTTGGCAGAGCTGACGTTACAGGAATATGATCCTTACATTCGTTATTTACCGTCATTGATAGCCGCAAGTGCCGTGTGTCTAGCAAATCACACACTTAATCAACAACACTGGGTGAGTAGAACATGGCATACCTTCTCTCAGACCTTGTACACTCTTAACATTTTTGATATATACATATACAACAGCTCCAAAGCAATGGTTTGTCAGTTAAAGAATTTTGCTACATTGGTACTTCAGTCAGCGCATGACAAAAATTCGTTTGACTCTAACATTTTCATGGCAAATGTTTCTCTCCACGCAGACACCAACATTAGAACATTACAGCGGATTCAGCTATCCAGAAATCTACCAGTGTGTCAAAGATCTTCAAAACACTTTTATCAAACTCTGTCAATCATCCACAGCAAGCTGTCAGAGAAAAGTATAAGAGTCCAAAGTGAGTTGTCACACCCTACGCTATTTTCAATTTTTTTATAAGACTAAGACTTCCACGATAGATTACTTTTGCTGTTCTTTTGTTGTTGGGCTTGTTTATATACAGAAGTGACATTGGATTTGTCTGCTCTCAACATTACCAACTCCCGGTCCCATCCTAACAATGTTTGGTCAAAGTTCATTGGTGGAAACCACACTTCTATCCACCTCATGTTGATTCCTCATTTATGATACCTACCTTTTTCTATATGCTAAGTTTTTGCATTTCATTATCTTTAACTTCTGAAAGCAAAATGTTCCTACATGTAACCTTTTCTGCCTCTCATGCTTTGCACTATTAGATTTTCATGAACTAGAGTAAATAACTATGCACTTTGGGAACGGCCAAATTTACAAATTCCTAATATTTGTTGAAATTAATTTAGTTGAAAATGTTCATTGTTATTTTAGTAGGTCATGGTTTCATATCTAATACTTTTACCTTCTTCAAACAGGCTCCTACAAGTATCCCTCATCCAGCCACCTCAGTCAATACCACCACCTCTATGAAAGTCTACATTCCTGACTTGCGGACCAATTTGAATGAATGCAGTGTTGATAATCTGAATTGTGCAGCGGGCAAGTCCCCCATTGGATTGTCAAGTTGCTACAAAATTCAAATCCCCTTTTTCATTGGCTTTCCACTGTGATTGACGTTTTTTCAAATATCAGCTGTTTTAGATAAAAAGATCATTTTAGTGAAAAAATAAGGAAAACAATCATGTCTATGTTTTTAAATCTTTTGTACAGTCATAGTTGTTAGACAAATGATGAAATTTGAGTGTAGATTAGAAATGTAGTGGTGAATTTCTTCAACCACACTGTAAAGCCAATGTTGAAATATTTGTTTATATTAGCTCGTCTTCCTTTGGTGCAATCTTCTGAATATTATTTTTTTAAATTTATAAATATCCGTATGCATTTGTTTTTATTTGTTTCCCTGCTGTACATTCCAAATAGTAGCTGCTGTAACATTTGATTATTTTTTTATCGTAAACAATTGATTTTTTTGTCTCTGTTGCAGCAATGCTGTTTTTTAATCTGTTCTGTTAGTCTTTTCAGTAATTTGTCTTGTAAATGTAATTATTGCTGTTTTAACTGTGGAATGGAGTTTTTCATCATTCCCCTAGAAGGACACTCATTAAAATATTTTTTACAGAATGACAGAATTTAGTATTCTTTCGTTGTGAAATGTATGTTGAAAAAAAACCCAGGTTGATGGTGTGAGAGTGAAATGAATTTATCACATTCAGTCTTCTGACCAGAAATTTCTGATAGCATAGTGGTTAATTTGCACAACAATATGATTGTTATTATGATTTCTATTATTTTATCAACATTAAAAGAAGTGGCTTCTATGCTATAATAGGCTAAACCTGGAATTCAAATGGACCACAGTATAAACAAAATTGTGTGCACCAATGTGGACAGAAATGCGCATGTCTTTCTGCACTAGTTATTACACGTGGGTTTGCTTGTACCGACATGTGATCTCTTGGGTAAACGCAACCTACAGAACATGCGCTCTTTTTATTCCAGGGTAAAATATTGAGAACACTGACGTTCTGTCAATATGAATATGACAATTTCAAAAAAATTGAAGATGGTGTGAAAATCTTAGTCTGGTGAGATGTTTTACATGGCTGATCGCTTCATAGATATCGGTATTGCACAGTACTGCCCACGGTAAAACTTTGGGCAAATTATAACCCAGACCTTGTGAGGAGTGGTGTCCAATTTTTAAGTTTTGAGTTTCTAAACTTTGCAATGGTATGGTATGTCCACATCAAGCTGTGTTGATGTAGTGACTGACTGAAGCAATGACATAGACTGTACCTGTATTTGGTTTCCCTGGTGCATTTCAATGATGCATATCAGTTCTTCAGTTGAAGACAAACTGATGTCAACTTTCAGAAAGTAATCCGCATGCTCTTTACATACATAAATATATATTTTCTATTTGATCATAAATACTGAATCCTGTAGTTTTGGGTGTTTGAAAAACAAACTATATACTTTCACTTTTCAGTGACTCTCAGAGTTTGTTTCTTGGAAAGAGTTGCATCTTGACTGGTCACCCAAACATTTGATGAGGGAGGGATGTGGATATTTGACATTGGTACAAAATTGTCCTATTAAAGCCCCAATATCTGTGAATTTTATGCATTATTTTAATTTTATTTTCAAACCAAAGTTGGTTCATGTAAATGTGCTAACTGACGGACGTTTATAGAAGTATCCCTGCTTGCTGATTTGGGCCATGCCTACATGTTTTAAGAGGCTGAATAATAAACGTGTGCCGCACTCATAAAATGGAGCCCCCACGGAAAAGTACATAAAAACCAGTATTTCCTGCACATATACACATCGTGATCACACCAAAACAAACGCGGTGCCATTTACTTAAATGCACAACACACGATGGCCAACATTTTGTTTTTGTTATCTTTATTTTCTCTGTCACATAATTAGTTTTTGAAAATGGCGGGAAATCTAAAATGATGTTAAAACGTTTGAATTTACATGCCACTTTCCTAACTTATGACAGTGTTATACACTTTTTCAGTCTTTTATGGGTCTTATTCAAAGACAACTCTTGGAAAACAGGATAATTGAGATCGGTTTATTACACACTGGCAGCTATTGGAGCTTTAACTTACAAATGTGATGTATGTCAAGATGACCCTATTTCATACAACAGCCAGTTAAAGGGACAAAGTCACTTTTTTTACCGTCTTGTGATAATAAAAACACTTCAGACACTTTCATAAAAGTCATTCATAGCTCGGTGTACTGGCAATGGTACCTAAACTGCGTAGTGTCCAATAATTACACCTTTGCTGAATGCAAATAGATGAATTTTTTACGATGACCTCCAGACAAAATGGATTTTTCCTATTCCAACTTTCTTTCCTATGACAAATAAACCTTGTCACAGGGATAGGCCCTATCCTTATTTATATGAAGGGCACCATAAATTAAGATTTCATTCCAAAAGCTTGTCTGAGGTACAAACTTTATGCAACAGTGCATGTTCAGCTATACAAGGTAACATTTGTGCATGAAACTTGATATTTTGGTACATGGTATAGACTATTGAATGTTTCACTGAGTGTTTAATCTTGCCTCACTGCAAGCAGAGTTTAGGTTGTGCTCAGTCGACCAGTATTTCAGCATGTTTCAAGAAGTCAACATTTCATATGAAAATTCATAAAAATTAAACTCAAAAAGAGAGTGACTTCAATAGTGCAGTCTCCATTTGGGAGGATTCAGGGAACATGGAAATCAAAGACTAGCCCATATTAGCATTAGCATTAGCAGCATATTAGCATTTTGTTGTGGCACGCACCTGGGGTACCTGTATCTGTTTCAGTACAAAACTGAAAGTTGCGCCCACGTACAGTATTCCATAACTTTTACATTCACACAATTTTAGAATTTGATGATTAAAAATAACAATCCCACCACACAAGGTTTTCACAAGCCACATATCTTTGAAATAGCACTGCTACATTAAATAAATGAAAAATGAAGAAAATATAAAAATTGTGAGGCTCTCTTTCCTTCAAACATAGGCAGTGTCATTTGAAAAACAATTTGAAAATTGCTGTGATAATCTTCAAAATAAAAGAGATGTGTTATGACAAAACGAATATTGTCTATGTGTTCGTTTATTTTATTTTTATAATGTAATTGATGACTTTTAATACAGTGCCAGGACATGCCATAACTGTTCATTCTCCAACCTGTCATTGTAATTTTGTATTAATCACAAACTGACATGAGTACTTTTTACCAGAGTATTAAACTGCTCATTAGTTTGTACAGGTTTGCACTCTCTAAATAAATTATCTTTATTTTGAAAGATTTACAGATTTTTATCATAACAAATAACACGCTTGGTGGATTTGCTGTTATGCAAGTCAATGTGCATATACATGCTTTAATTTATATCAATCACTAAAGTTCAATAAATCACTGGATAGTTTGGACAAGAGTATGTTTTAAAACCTCCATGATCGAGGCAACCTTTTGCATGTTTATTTATTAAGGAGTGTTTAATTTTAATCGGCAATCCTCAATTTCCCGCCTTTCCATGCCCAGCGCCCAGTTATGTCTATTGTAAGCCAGAGCTTTGAAAGCGTCTTCGTTTCATTTTACGAGCCTGAAAGTCGCGAGTGACCCCATAAGGCTGACCTCTCTCGCGTTGACCTTTGTTTCGGGTTCACGCCATGAAGGCGGCTGCGGTCGTTGTTTGATGCGACAGTCCGTTTCCAGCCTTTTCCCGAATTTGACCACTCTTCTTCCGACATCACCAGGACTGTTTATTTGGCTGCAAAGAGGAGGATATCGCCAGATTTACACGTACAGGTACTGTCGAACTTCGTGTGGTCTCACGTTTGTAGGCATATGTTGGACAGCTTTGCCGCTACAACACTTGTCAACTTGCCAAGTACTCGAGAAGAGAGTACTTGTGGCATGTTCGAGCAAGACTTAACTTTCTTGCCGGAACCAAATAATTTTAGTCACAAGAAATGCGCATTTACATACACCACGACTGACCTAGCAGTACAAAGTACATGGTATCTATGCGTATACCGGCGAATCGTATGGTGTTTCTCTACTTGTCAGAACCGCCTGCAGGAAAATGGCGAACATGTACACGTGTGTATCGAAAAAATGTAAACATTCGATCAAGAATTTCTGTACCCGCAGCAACCAAATGTAATCTGTTTGGGCTGAATTCTGATCGTTTGTGCACGGTCCCTCTGATTTGTGTTTTCAGTGAAATGGCGCGCAATGCGTTCGTATCGTGGAAAAATCCCTCATGAATATGCCATTCTGCTTCCGGTTGGTGGGTGTCTCCACTCCAACGTTAAAAGAAAGCGAAAGATGTACAATGAACAAGCAGAATTTCTACATGATTTCACAACACTATTGTCTGATTATTAACGGGTTTTCTCAGTCACATTATTGAGTCAGTGTTCACACAAGGACAAGATGGGTGGGGTACATGCAAAGAGTACAATCATGGGAAACACAAAATGGATGAATTGTGTTGGCCATGGGCATGGGTAGCACATCTATTTCCATGATATAGCTGTTTCACATGGTCGCAGCATTAACCTACACACATTTTTTCAAAGCAATATTTCTTATTAAAGGGACAAAGTCGGCCATTTTTCATCAGTTTTGTTTGATACAAGATACTTATTGTTTGACATGTTGAAAAATACTACATTTGAACCCGGTTTTAGACATGATAGATGAAACCATCACGAAAATGAATTAATGGTCATGACCATTTTTGCGATGGTTTCATTAAATTTGTCTAAAACCGAGTTTGAATGTATGCATGATCACCTATTCATTCAGTATTTTTCAACATGTCAAACAATATAAGTAGTATCTTGTATCAAAATTTATGAAAATTAGATGACTTTGTCCCTTTAAAGATGACATGAAAGTTCCTGTCATACTATGTATTTTCAAAAAGCGGTGAATCTAAAGTTTAGTATGGTAGCAATAGTTTTCTTGAAGAATGAAGGGGTACATATTTTGGGTTCGAAAGCCACAAGTGGTATCGTTGATGAAATTTATTTAAACCCCGGTTAGGCTTAATCCAAAAATCTAGCAACATATATGTATATTATATTACAATTGCAATTTCAAAAGGAAACAAAAAAGAAACACCTCATGATCTTCTTAACACAACAGTTAATCCCGATCCCAGGCCTTTTGGAGCCAACAACTTGATACTACTGTATGACATTTAATATAACTAATTTGAAACTGAAGTATATTTAGAAAAAACAACCATTGTTCGGCATTATCTATTCACATTCTTAAATGGCAGGGAATGAAAGCTGGCACTTTAAAAAGCTAATTAAAATCATGATAAGCAAATTGAAATGACTTTTATTCAAAATGTGATATAATATATTGCAAAAAACAATTTTTTTAGTTTGTTATAAAGAATTTAAGTTTTTGATCCTGCCATAGTGGAGTTAAAGTTTTATGAAGTGTTGAAAACAGAAGAAAAAGAAGCCAGGAAATACTGTCATTTGCATAAATTTGCATAAAGTTAACAATTTCTTGGCAAACTTATGACTGTCATGCTGAAAGGTCAACCAATCCAATATTTTAATCTTGAGTTAACAAATTTTGAAAATTGTGTGAATCTTTGCAAAAAAAGTGATTTTGAGTAAAATACATGTACACAGTATCATGTGCAATGTAACTTTTATCTTTACAATTATTTAGATCAAAAAATGCTTGTTTCAACAAGAATTACAGGCAGAATGTTCGTCTACCACATAGTCACTTGTGAACCGATACATGGTGGCCGCTGTGTGATGGCACATTGGACACCATGTATCAGTTCACAACCGACTGTGGTCTACTGGTGTCTGTACAAACACCGTCATTGTGATGTCAAATTGAGGCTCTAAATTCACAGGTCATTGAATTCACTCATGTCATCATGATTATGGTTTCGAACTACATGTAGACTGGGCCCAGTCGCTTGGCTTTCCTTGTAAGCGATTACTGGCTGTTGGCCATCGCATTTACCCCACGATCTACACGACAGCCTGCTAGAGTATATTGCTTCAATTTTGCAATCACCTTTAACCATTAACGTGACAAGTTTGCTGAAATTTAGTCCTTCACATTACTGTTGTTTTGATATTTGTATGCCCACAGACTTGGGGCAATTCCAATTTCTAACAGAAGTCTGTCTACCAATGGACTTTATTCTGAAACCTTCCTAGAGCTCTGTGTTCCAATTCGTAAAGAAGATTTTTTCAATGATGTGGTTGGAAGGTCTAACATTTGAATCTGAAGAAAAAAACATGTTCTCAAAAAGAATAAATGTCATGGGAGTCTATAGTCATGTCATGTTAGTTGGTGCAGTTTTTGGTCAAATGGATTCCATTTTCATTTGAACTTGGTGCTAGGCAACTAGGTATGTGTTTAGGACAAAGTGGTATGGGATGAAATAATAGTCCTGATCACAAATGACATCACTTTTCTCTCATTGATATGCATATATACATATTTGTCTGCATTTTCCGCATAAATGAAGAAAGTAAACCCTGCTAGTGTTACAATGGCTTCAAAAAGTCCACTAATTAAATATGAATTTATGGTTCAGACTACAAGCTGCAATAACAGCTGCGCATACAACGACAAAATTTGTCCGAACTTTAGGCAGCATTTTCCGAAGTCGTGCGTGTGCAGCTATATAGAGTAACAAATCAAAATTGCGATCGACACTATTTGGGATGAAACGGTTTTGGGTGACATGGCACATGGGATAAAATGACTTTGGATGAGGTAGTTTTAAATCAAGTGGTTTAGGTGCGAAATGATGAAATATCTTTATCCTAATAGAATTTAGGCAGCTACAGTGAGCAGTCACTTACATACACACTAGATTTCATGTGTGGACCATCCAAGCGTAATGCGCCTATAGCTTGCTGTCAAAACATTTTGAACAAGTAGCAGTGTAAAGACACCAAGTAATAAAGGAGGCTACAAACTTGAAAAACATGGCAGTTATGATTTCAATGATTGTAACTTTGAACCACTGCAGGCACAAAGACAAAAAATACCTGAAACTTTATGCAGAGAATACTTTTACAGTTTTCTTCTCACTCTAATCACCCTCCAATCTGATGCAAAGAGATTTTTCTAAGGCGACGAAAATTCATATTTGCATGAAAGAAAATAAGGTAGTACATGTAAGATAACCTGTATTTTGAAAGCTGAAATAAATATTAATTTTGGAGTAAATGTTCACGAAAATCTGAAAGTATATGTGAACACTGAATCAAAAGAACACAATTCTTTTTACATTTATCCTACATGGAGGAGACTAAGGGACTGGTCAGTTCCTTGGCCGGGGGGGGGGGGATGGGGGGGGGGTGGATTATTTTTTGCCGACATCAAAAAGTGGCTGCCCCCCCTTCCTATTCCAAATTTTGAAAACATTATATCAAAGAGGAAAAAGCAATAAATCAAGAATTTTGATGGGTGTTAAGACTTGCCAGCCATCAAATTAAATCTCCTGAGGAGCCATAGGGAGCTTTTTTAGCCAAATCTGATGTGTACAGTGTCTGAGAGGACCTTTGAAACCATAAAAGCACAGCTAGTAATGACAAAAACTGCCTTTTTTAACTGTTATTTTGTTCATAAAAAAGCATCATTCGACAGAAAACCTGAGACACAAAGGAAAACAGTTGCATCAATGAGAACGAAAGATATCTTGTCATTTTTCTATCTCTAAAATAAGTCACTGTATCAAATATATATTGTGAAATATTTGTGCATGTTGCTTTGTCATACTGAATTCTCATAGAGAGAACAGAACAGTATCAGGAATTTGTCTTGCTTATCATATGAAATACAGATTTCATAAAGTTACACTTTCACTTAGCAAACATCAAGATATCTCTGGCTTATATCTGTGATTTATTAAAGTATTGCGCCCGTAAGGCGCGGAGAAAAATATGAAACATCCTGATATCTCCGATATATATGTCTTGTATATTAAAGTCATGCACAAGAAAGGCGTGCTGAAAAATGTCTGATATATTAAAGTTATGCGCTTGAAGAGCATGCTGAAAAATATTGAACATACAGATATCTCTGGTATATGTATGCCTGATATGTTAAAGTTGGGTGTACTGAAAAATATGTCTGATTATTAAAGTTACGCGCCCGAAGGGCGCGCCGAAAAATGCAACTGAATGATGAAATTTGAGGCTGACACGATGCATTTTAGGCAATGATGAGCCTGTGTTGAAATTCAAAAACACACTGACCCCCCACCCCTATTGGGCATTTCAAAAACATGGTGACCCCCCCTATCACCAAAGTCAAAAACAGGGTGACCCCCCCATGAATCCACCCCCCCCCCCCCCAGGCCGAAGAAACTGACCAGTCCCTAACAAAATATTGTAGCATATTGTCAGGTTAAAGAGGTTTCTTTGCAAGGTATGACATTTACACTGGGAATCAAATAAAACTTTTGGCCTAGCGATGCACCCAAAACTTTCAGAAGAAAGCAAAGTTGTGCAAAAGATGAGTTAATACACGTTGGTAATTTTGCTAATAAATTTAGTGGCCAAGAATTCAGTAGCATTGATGGCGATCTCAAGTTTGTCACTGAATATAGTGACATCGGACAAAGCTGCCTAAAATTTGTACAAATTTTGTTGTTGCATGCATGGTTGTTGTTGCAGCTTGTAGTCTGAGCCAACCATAAATTCATATGAATTAGTGTGACTTTTAGTACCCATTATGACTGGCAGGTTCATTGTTCTAGTGGAAAATGTGGACAAATATTAATTTATGCATGAGAGAAAAAATGATGCCATTTGAAATCAGCACTACATGTATTATGCAATGTCCTATTAATAAAGTCATAGTAAGTCAAATGTAGCACGGACATGAAACTGAACAAAGCTTAGTATATTGCATTATGGGTAAAATATTGCGTAATTTTTAACACATGTTGACAACTATTTCTTCCGCTTCCCTGTCACACAAAATATCCTCTTGCAATAAATAATAAAAGTGCAGATGTATTGTAGGAATGTCAATGGCTTGATCTCTACTCCCATCCTGTGTGCTATAACTGGCCTTCCTGCCCGCAAATTTTACCCCAGGCTATGCTGGCCTGTTTCTCTGAAGTTTTTCTGTGATCTGAATCTACCAGACATACGGTAAAACAATTAGGATGGTAGACATTCTGTGTGTGGTAAAATGCAAAAATTATAGCGTTGAAGTGTGTGTGGTTGTACGATGAGAAAATGCAATGATGACATTAATCCCTTCCTTCCTTCTCAAGGTTTCTTTGGAAATGTTTGTCAAATGCTAACAAAACTTAGTTTCAGTTTTCAAGTCTTGAAATATAAATACCAATATATGGCAAATTGTATAGATATGGAATAAATGAAAGAAAAGGGGTAAAATATAGTTATTTTGAATTGTAATGTGTACATAAACTCTGTGTAAGTAAAGTAGCCTTATGTAGAAATAGTAATACCATTCACTTTGTAGTTCTGTGTAGCAGAAAACAAACACATCAAAAAGGAATTATGGTTTGTTAGTCCCCACGGACACCGTCCGGGGGGACTTATAGGTTTGGTCATGTCCGTGCGTGCGTGCGTGCGTCCGTGTGTGCGTCCGTCCGTGCGTCCGTCCGTTCACGCAGATATCTCAGAGATGCCTGGAGCGATTTCATTCAAATATGGTACAAGGATTACTTCATATGTGATACAGATGCACGTCGATTTGTTTCGTGATACGATCCAATAGGCTGCCAGGCGGCCATTTTATTACCATTTTTTCATGTACAGAGCAACAACTCAGGCATGTTTCAACTGATTTTATTCAAAGTTGATACAAGGACATTGACCAATGTCATAGATATGCACTTCAATTTTTTTTGGTGATACAATCCAATATGGCCGCCGTGCGGCCATTTTGTTACGATTTTTTCATGTACAGAGCCATAACTCAGGCGTATCTCAATCGATTTTATTCAAAGTTGGTACAAGGACATTGACCTATGTCATACATATGCACGTCAATTTGTTTTGCGATACAATCCAATATGGCCACCAGGCGGCCATTTTATTATGATTTTTTCATGTACAGAGCCATAACTCAGGCATATCTCAACCGATTTTATTCAAACTTGGTACAAGGACATTGACCTATGTCATACACATGCACATTGATTTGTTTTGTAATACGATCCAATATGGCCGCCGTGTGGCCATTTTATTGCGTTTTTCATGTCCAGAACCATAACTCAGACATGTATCAAGCGATTTTATTCAAAGTTGGTAAAAGGAGATTGACCAATGTCATACATATGCACGTTAATTTGTTTTGTGATACGATTGGTCATACATTTGCACGTTAATTTGTTTTGTGATACAATTCAATATAGCTGCTGTGCGGCCATTTTGTTATGATTTTTTCATGTCCTGAACTCAGACATGTATCAAGCGAATTTATTCAAAAGTATTTTTATCACAGTATTTTTATCACAGACCTAATGAAGAGGACTCTATCCTCTCTGAGGACCTGTAATCAAAGTACCCATTAACAAGTGGGGACTGTGTCATCAACGATGACTTGTTATTCAATGATATTTGTCAGTGATGTAGCATTATTATCCCTGTTTGGTAAATTGTCGGCAAATTATGTCATTAACTATTCATGCCGGACTCAGCAAATATCTTAATTGAACATCACGCGATTCTATTTTATTTCAGGGGTTTTAGCAGCTGAAAGGAGGTGAAGTTCCATAGAATAGAGTGTATTAATATGCAAATCATCATGTCATAAAACTCATTTCAATGTCACTGTTGTACATTAACCATGAGACACTGTGGATGTAGAACATAACGAAAGCTATTTGCTGGATAATATAAATAGACATATGATTGTCAATAATGGGTGTGTTTCAAATGTGTAAGTTATGATGAGGCTTTGAATTGTCATAAGAGGAAAAAAAATAATTTCAGTGATAGTCTAGAAGCTCACAGATATACCATGTGTGTCATGTGTTAACTGTGTGTAAATGTATTGTATCATGGTATGTCAGCATTATGCAAAGTCTGAATTTGGAACACACTTGAAAAAGTTAATTTGCATGAGCCAGTGCACAGTTTAGGGTTTAGACGTTTAAGTTGCTGGATTTTTTTGTGTTTTTTGTAAAAAGATCCCTTCACATGGGGTACTGAAGTCTTATCAACATAGAAATTATTCTATCATGAATTATGCAATATTATTATTTATGGGACCACTGGATAAAATGGCAAGGGAGTACATGTATGAATTTCAAATTGATATCTTCTGAATGTAGTGCGAGTCAAAGAGTTATATAAAATGTCAGATGTACACTAAAAAGTTCTCCTGGCCTAAAGTGCCGTATACATATATGTACTTCCATACTGCTGATGGAAGTCTTGTTTTGACATAATGCTGTCAAATATTTTCTATCAAGTGACAATTAAGAAGTCACTACACTCCCTGGAGTGAGCTCCAGTATTTTTTGCAGCCCATGATTCAGCGAATTTAAAACTTAGGTAACAAGATGCCCACATGTTAGACTTGTTTTTGAAGCGCTTTTGTGACATCGTTTATCAAACGCCACCTCACAGACCAGAATCAGTATCAAGTTTCAACGAACACACTCTTCTTTTTCAGGGAGTACATTTTACGATATAACTTACGTCTGACAGTATTTTGATGATCGGCCTTGTATGGACTTGTTTACGCCAAGATGTAACCCAATGAAATTAGCTTTTTGCTGGACAATGCATTGCACTAAAATAAATTTCACTAAGCAGCACGTCTACTGCCCACAAGGCACATTGACAATTGGTCAGTGTACACTCAGTGGTGCAGGTTGATATCTGATGTGGTTCCCTCTCGACAGTAAAAATCATGTTGCAGAATTGAACACTTTATTGATAAGACGGTATGTAAAATGCTCAGCCTAGTTAAACGTATTTTCAAATTTTGTTCTGAATTTTACATGAATTTATTATCACATGAAACAAAGAGTGAAAGACGCTAAAAGATCGCAAATTTCAGAGATGTACCAATTCTGAAAGGGTAATTTACACGTTTGTTACACGTAGTGAAATTTACACGTTTTCTAGGTGACTCTATTGTGAAGTAATCAAACACTATCTTTGTTTTTAAAAGTCAAACCAAATGACAAAATTCTTGTTTTTGTAAGTCCTGTTTTTAGGGTTGGACAACCGGTCATCATATTTCATCAGCATTTGCTAAGTACTATTCATCTATGCATCAGCTAGCCGCATAGAAAGTTAAACCTTGCAATTCAGGTTGTTTTCCATGCATATTGCATAGCACAGTTTGGTTTGTGTTTCCATGGTATTTTTACCAATCACTTTGACAATCAACTGTTTGTTACAAGTTAAAACATCACTGCTAGATGTACATGTACACGTAGCTTATGTTCTATTACTAGATGTATAAACATTCACTTTCTTTTAGCATTATGTATCACAGCAAGATTTGTATTCAGTTTTTTGGTATGACACTTAATAAGCTTGAGCTGTTGAATTCTTTCCTATGTTTATGTAAGTGCAAACTGCTGCAGGAAATATTGTATCGAAATACAACCTTGTGAGACTTCACTAGCTGTGAACATTGACTCTACATGTATCCAAGGTTTTCAACCAGTGCGTAGGAGTAATATTTTGATTAGAAATACCGGGAGAGTCTAAAAAACTTTCAATTTGTGAAGCAATCCTGTATTGACATACTATAGTATCATAGCCTAAGGTTTAATTTGGGTACTGTTACCTCAATATCCAGTTAAAAGTTTGGAATTAACCAACACATCTGCAGCTTCTCAAAAATTTAGCCAGTGGACATCCTCCTCATAGTATGCCCAAGGCCCATCCCCTAACTCTAGATTCATCAGCTGTGTCAGAAAATTCCTCCCTGGTTAATGTTTCCATGCCAATCTCAATTAGAATCATGATCATGAAATTTTATAAACTTTCCTAAATTAACTAATAATTAAAAAAACAATATGAAGAAAATGTTTCCTAGATGTATTGATATGTAAAATTAACGAATGTTTAAATATACAGTAGGTATTTTCAGGAGTGAAAGTTTTTATGAGAGTGAAATGAACTCATGTTTATAATAAAAATATTCTATTTTACTCACAGCATGTACGTGCTAACTGTGACTACCGGTATCTGTTTTACATATAGCGTGTACGTGTTAAGTGTGACTGTCTGTTTTTTTAAAAAAACAACGTTTGTTACAACTCTTAATTTAAGCTCCTATAACAATTGAGACGTTCGTTTCTCATCGACAACAACATGTGTGGGAAACAATCTAATTGATGGTCAATTAGATACCTACAGCGGCACGGATGTAAGACATGTGTTGTACAATTCTCACACATAATTATTTTATTATCGTGAACAACGATATCATATCGCAGTTGGGCCAGTTATCATGTCACTTGGTGTTTTTGCTCATGAATTCCAGATGCTCTTCAGCTGACACATTCTCCGAAACATGACCAGATGACAGATTATGAAGATGAGGAAATCAACTCGAACTTTTATGAAGTTCATTGCCCTCGTAGTTGTGGTGTTGATGTTGATTCCTATATTCCTGCTTTGGTCATCGCAGTTAGGACATCCGTTCAATGTATGGGAAGGAGATGGTGACATCAATTTACAGGTTGGTAAATATTTCAAAGCTACATTACACATTTGATGAGTATGATATTTGTGGAAAAAACCGTATTTATTATGAAGGGCCAGTAGCTGTATCTTTTGATAATATCTTTACAATATTTGTGCAAGAATTTCAATTTCTTGTTACACTTCACAAAGCATTGTAAAACACCTACTAACTTTCCAGTACAGTGTCTATACAATTGTATAGTGCACTGCTGTTGTTTACATTCAAATTCTAGTCCAGACCAGAATTCACTTGTCAACAATAACAATGCAGTTTACATGTACTGGCTAAGTTGATAAGCTAAATACTGTGTATCTCAAAATACTTTGGAGAGTAGAACAAGACACTGTACTTGACATAGAAAACAAAAAACAAAAAGTTGTCCAAAAAGTTACAGGTAGTAGCTCTTTAAGACCTACCAGTACAAGTGCCAGTCTGTATATTCATCAATAAAGTCACACAATATAGATAGACTGAGAGAATTAATCCCTGTCATCTTATTTTAATATCATGGAACATAGAAATTTGAAACAGTCAAGTTACAGGAAATTTAATATTCATATGTTAAAGAGAAAGTGATAATGACATAAGCTGTTGATAGAACATGGATAAACTTCATATTAAATCAAAGGAGATAGATAATCTGCAAGGTCAGTGAGTACTTGACCTGCTCTAAACTGATTGTGAACTCTAAACCTGTGGGAAAAACAATACTATTAAAAGACAATCTTCCGTCTATCTACAAGATCAACAATGATTGTAGATGTCATTGCATCCGGTTGACCTGATCCCAAATTATCATGCTTCTCAGATCATCCACATGTTTACAGAAATTATAAAATATTGTCACCATTGCATGTGAAAGCTACATGTATACTGTCATTTTTGCCTTTCTTTACTGTGGTAGTTGTTAGATTTAAAACAACACGAGACTACATCTTGTCCAAACTAATTTAGAAAGTGGTTTCTGAAGAAGTTTAAGCACTCTTAAAAAGCACTCTTTTCATTAGAATTTCTTTAAAATTACGCTGTAATGTAGGACAGTCCATATCTGTTATTCCCAAAGGAGTCATTTATTTAGCAAATTCTACTACAACACTGGTGTGCTATGGAGTTTTGTAGATTGAATTGCTTCTGTGGCCATCATTATTTGTGTGCTATGTTGGTTTCTTTGGATGTTTTAAGTTCAGAAATCAGTCAATAAAGTATATGTATGGCAGCTTTGTGTTCAATAAGAACAGAATGCATTTATCATTCCTATTCCAGCCAACAAACAATCTCTGTGCTGTTTCTGTATGACTCTAATTGTTATTTCAGAAAAGCTTAAAACTGCAACTTGATTTTAAATCCATTTTGTGGTAATGTGATGGTTTACAAAATGGATTTCAAAAACAGCTACTGAATGATACAATCAAACTGGAAGCTTATGTAACGGTGTATATTTTTAGATAATTCAGAGAATATAGCAGATATTTTGATTTTTGAGTCAGATTGAATCCAAAGATCATAATATGTGATTTTACTTTCAACAGAAAACCAAATAATGACATTTGTATTATTACGGCTTGGCAAAATTTTGAATGGTGGAAATTTGTAGGCCTCCATTAGCAGCTGCTCATATAAGAAAAAAGCATTACTAAATGTACAGTTTCCATTGTAGCAGAATCAAGAGCTCATGTACATCCGATAAAAGTTGATAAAAGTCGTGTTTGCTCCCAGCCTACTAAATCCAAAGTTTTGTATGCAGCTCGTTAATTTTTTGCAAATATACAACTGCAAAGGTTCCTGTGCTCAATGGAAAAAGTTTTGTAGTGGAACAGAATGTATTTTGTAATCTATACAAATGATTGCACAAAATCAAAAAAAGCATAATTTGCTTCCGAATTATTTAAATTTCTGACAAACAGAAGATTTGGAAAGTTTCAATAATTTTGAAATTTTTAGGCATTCAAAACAGCAAAAAATGAATTTGACTGTATTATAGTAAGCCCATATGACTTCAGTGACTGACTCATACATGTTTTTTGATTTGCTCACAGGAGAAGGGTAATAACGTAAAGAGCTTTGCGGCTGTGGCACCAGTTGATCCAGATGTGTTATCTGATACCGGTAATCATATAGATTACAGTAAAATGCCCAGGCGTGATTGGCATGATTACAAGCAGATCCAGGCAGATGCACAAAGACATGGTAAGCAGAGCATGAAAAACAAAACCCACCTCTTTATCAAAGATCCCATCTTTCTATAGAGGGCAATTTAACCCTTTGAGCTCCAAAGTAAATTTTTGTCACCCTTATAAAATATACCTCAGCCAATTTTTGTCAGATTTTTGCCAAAATTTTTATAAAAAATTGAGGCCAATGAAAGTTGTGTTCATTTTGTCTAAAATTTATTCAGAAAAATTACAGAAAAGTTCATTAAAATTGGTAAAATGTTGCACTGAAATTTTGGTGGGAAAAAATACAGCACTCAAAGGGTTAAGGTAGAATGCAATTCAGAGACAAATATTCAGAGACTCAAACTTTTAAACCTTTTTGGTTTGCCACTTGTTGCGACTCATTTTGTAACTTGTGAAGTAAATAAAGTTTCCAAGGGCTTTCTTTTGTGAAAATTGAAAATTTTATTTTTCGCCGTAGAGATAACACAGGAATGATGGCCATTTGGAATTTCTAATACTGGTAAATGTGATGCATTTGTTTCTCTTGTATCAAACTTTGCAAAGTGAACCCAATATTTATTCTCAGTTTGAAAGAGAATAGTTGAAAGTTTCATTGAGGAAAATTTTAGCAAAAGTTTAAGTACTTTCTTTTTCGAGGTGCTTACCTCAAAGAAAATGTAAGTGCGGTCATTTTTGCCATTTTCATATTTTCTGATAAGCATTCAATAAATCCTGTGTAGAAGTTTTCATATCCATGCACGCACTGCTGTATATTGTTAAGAGTTGGTCTGGAAGCTGTTGAAAATACATGTGACTTACGGTAGTTAATATATGGCACAAAAAATTCAAAGAAGTCTGGTCACACCTCTTTTGTGATAGAGAATTATAGAGTATAACAACGATGTAATCCTGGTGTGAGTCCAGCAGTTTTCACTTGTCATCCGTACAAGCATAGCTTTGAAGAGCAGTGAAAATCTTCAAAGTTTAAATCTTCTCTAGAATCACAATTACACCCAATTGTAAAACTTGCTGCTGTTTTATTTGTGTATGGAGATCTGAAAAACAATGGTTCACCGGTGAATGTGAAACGTACATAAATTAGTCACACACTGACATAGAGGTATGACATGCTCTGTATGATTGACAGGTCAAATATTTTCATATCACTGATATCGTCATGCAAGTACCTTCCAAGTCTTGAATCTATTGAGTTGTTTATCTTTTCATTATGACTATCAAATTTTAAACAAAATTTTCAGCTCTGTCATGAATGAAAATAAAATTATATCATCAGAAATGTACTAATTATCCGTTCATTTGAGAAGATTAACATAAGTCATTTCAAAGCCTGTTCATTAAGTTTATTATCAAGTTAGGGAGTTATCAAAATTCATTCATGAAGAGAATGTCATATTACATCATGTTTTTAATCAAGCTCATATTGATGTTGTGCACACAATATATTTACATTAAATTGGTTATTACTGGGGAACATCACAGAGAACTAGTTTACTTTCTGACACAGCATGATCTGTTTGTCATGAAATTGTTCATAAGTAAGAATAGCAGAGTGCTAAGACCTGTCTCCGTTGGTTCCGTTATATCCAGTCTATGACATTTGGTATTTTGTAGTCGTGGCAAAATTGACATGTGCATAATTCATCTAATATGGTGCCTAGAGTTGTTTTGAGAAACACATACAAACCCACACACAAACACGCACACACCGAGAGTATCAATTGGGTAAAGAACAAATATTACAAGTCATTGTTATATTTATCATTCAATACATGCTAAGAATTCATTGTAGACAAGTTACATTGTATTGTGCATTTATTGAAGACTGACAAAAATATAACATTTTGCCAATAGAGAAGTAAAACCAATTCAGAGTAAAATATCACAATGTGTAGGAAAGGTTGATGCTTATCTAGATGTAATAATGATACATCCATAAATTAAATTGCCTCGAGCAGAAGGATGCTTTGAAAATTGTAACACAAGGGTTTATATTAGTATATTGTATAAATAGGATATGCATCTGTTGCCAAACTGGCGTGTGTGTTATTGTAAATATTACTCTATGCTCAACTGACTTTGTACAATATTTATTACAGGATTCCATCAATATATCAACAAAAGCTTTCTCTCTGTCATTGTGTCACAATTGATTTATTACGTTTTATATCAGGATACTCATTCATAAAAGTAGGTTTCGTTAGATGAACAAAATCATTCATACTGGTTTTTTATTTCCATGGATACTAAACAGTTTTTATTCCATTTAAACAAAATCCTCTGTCACTGCTTGGATAAGAATGCTTTTCTTAAAACCATATTAATAATGTGGTGACACTTTATACAGAAAAGCTGTGTGAGAGGGAATCAAGTTATTATCTCCATATCTACACTGCAGCTTTAGCTTTTATTGCAAACTATTTCTTACTTCCTTACTTTCTTACTTTTATACTGATTTTATCATGGACAAAATTCCTTTTAGTATCAGCATGATTAGTCTGCCCCCCCTCCACCCCATTTCCCTTGTTGAAGGTCAACCAGCCAATTGAAAATGATGACGTAGCATTGTGGCCAACAGGTGACAACTACTGTATGCCAGCTGGTTAGTCTCCACATTACAACAACCCAATCTAATTACCAAGGACTGTTTGTGACAGCAGCTGCTGATTTTTCTGCCATCCTCTCAAAAACTAATAACCCAAATGTTGTTACACTGACAGCTGTTGCAGTCTGTGATAACTCAATGCACTATAGATATTGATCTGTTTTAAAGAGACCCTGTTTCTGTTTTCCGGGCGTTAATTTTATCAATTTCTACAATTAACAACTTAGTAAAATGTGTTGGAACATTTTAAATATGGTTACAGAGTGGTCAACAAAATATTTTTTAGAATGCGAACCATGAAAACAGCTAAACAAAGTGGTAAAATAGTTTCTACCATCTGTTAGAAATGTATGCCAATAAAGTAATGACTGCTGTTATAAAATGCCGGTGTGTATAGTAGGTTGAGTTTTGTTTGAGACACATATTTTCCATTTGCCCATTTATGATAGAATACTTCTCAAGGAACATTTTTTCAAAATTTCAAATATGTACAATACTTTTCTAATCTGCTGCTTGTGTTGACTTGGACTTAGTTTGGACTCTGTGAAGCAAATTCAGATTTCATTATTAATTTCATGAATTTTTCCCCCATGGAGTTGCCCTTATGAAAATTTTAGGGGGCACTGGATAAAGCTAGCCATTGTCAATTTCAAATATCAATAAATGTCAGGCAATTTGTTTCTTTGAGTCAAAACTTTGCACAGCGCCTAAATTTTATTCTCAATGTCGATATGAAAGAGAATGCTTTAATTTCAGCAAAAGTTAATCCTTCTGTTTGAAGGCAATATGGATGAAAAATATGATTTATTTTTGTGTTAGTTAATTTTAAACTTAAAATCAATGATTTGGTTTCACAAAAACATACATACGTCATGCCACACAAAGTGACATGTATATTTTTTCCTGCACAGGACCCGGTGAGCAGGGCAAACCGTACATTCTGAGTCCAGAAGAGAAACAGAGAGAAAGGCAGGACTTTTCAAAGCATGGCTTCAACAAACACATCAGTGATGTCATATCTATTGACAGAGCTATACCAGATATCCGTGATCCCAGGTAAACATCATCACAAAGTTGAAATACTTCCATGTTGTAACACTACTGCCAAGGTGAATGATAATGAAAAGGGGTGTAGGCTGCTGAGGTGAACTTTGAACCCTACATGATACCATTTCCCCTCGTCACTCTCAACACTTCTCTGTGAAGCTGTAAATTCTAAACATTTTACACCCTGGAAATATAGGAGCTGTGTGCAACAGTTGTGCCAGGTTGTCCGCATTCGGTCGCTTTCTGTATTATTTCCTTTGATTGACAAATCTAGTGCAACATATGTGAATCTTACAACCTGTGGCACTATATGATCCAGTAAGGTGCAAGTCAGCCCCAAACATCAGCTACAGTACAATGTAGAAATAGGGAGACCGTTTCCGTTGTGTGACAGATGATGGTTCATATTTGTAGTCAGGTCAGGATAGGTCTGTCAGGTCAGATGTAGCTGTGCAGTCATCCACAATTACCATAGAACATTGTAAATATACTGTCATTACTTCCTTTTCTCTGCCAATGCTATCTATGTGAGTCTAAAGGTTATCTTCTTTGCTTGCTGTGGATACAGATCGCCATAGCAACACTGACAATTTCATGAAATGAACTGATAATTATCTGTTCTTCTTTCTGTAAAAGATATGAAGCATGTTGATTAAGCTATACAGGATAGTTTGAGGTATCACCGACTGGAATAAATCAAAGGAAACATACAAAATACAAAATGAAAGGAAACATATGAAATACAAATGGAGTCCATAGGGCAAGATAGAAAGAATTTTATTCCATGGCAATCTGAAAGGAAGTGTAAGCCTTGGGGAATGGATCTAACTCAGGCCAGGGTTTGATTTCACCTCTAATGAGCTGTTTTTTATTCCCGACGGTGAAACATGCTAATTATATCAGTTGCTTTCCTCAAAATGATGTTCAGGTTTATTCATCACAAGTTCATTCGTCATTGGTGATTTTTAAAATTTTGGATTTTGTACTTGATTGAAGCACCTCTAAATTTATTGTAAATAATGAAAGAAAAAACTCATGGCAGCTTTTTAGTGGCTATGAGTTCAAAACAATGTAGAAATGATCAGAGAGTCTATGCTGTCTGTGTTAATTCAAGTAATAACTTTGCATTGTCGTTAACTATAATTGGAGAATGGTGCTGACTCCACATGTGATGGTAGTATTTGTTTTGTTTCTAACAAAAGAAACACTCGGCTGATTCAAGTTTTACTTTTATCTCAAACATCCAGTACCTTGTACAGGTACCGTAGTGCTTTTCTATTCATCTGTATTGGAGATTTGCTCTCTCCAAAGTCTCATACCATTCTGGTTTGTCTTTTTGTTTGTACAGATGTAAGACTCTGAAGTATTTTAGCAAGTTACCCAATGCTAGCATCATCATACCATTCCACAATGAAGCCTTGACGATTCTTCAGCGTACAGTACACAGCATATTGAACAGATCACCACCAGAGCTGCTTCATGAAATCATACTGGTGGATGATTTCAGTGACCATGGTGAGATTTATTTGTATAGTTACCGGTACTTTATTATAATAATGCACTGTCATTCCAGGGTGAATTAAATAGGGTTGTAGAAAATATAGATATTACAAAAATAATCTGAAATGGTGGGAAGAAAAGAAAGTAAGTAATGAAGAGAAAACAAATACAACAAAAGATATAGAGAGGGGACAGTTTTAGGTTTTAAGAAGTCAATTAAGCCACAAAATTGTACAGAGACAGTGAAAGAGAGACTGCCCCTATGGTTTAATGTCATAATGATTGTGGGCCAAAACTATAACATACATATAGACTGTAATATGGAAAAATATGATGTCTTTGTTGAAACAAAAATTCTTATCATACTTGGTGTAATACATTCTTTATAAATCACTTTCAACATATGATATGCTTGAGGAAATCAGTTTTAACGATCAAACGATGAAGATGTACTTTGCCCATATTCCCCAAACCTGGCAAAATGTTGTAAAAGTTACCAATTACTGAGAGTTGTGTCAAAGAAAGATATCTCAACACACTCTGCATGAAGATGGTATCATTTTTCAGCAACAGTTCAACAGCTACAATGTTTTAAATGATAATACTCACCTGTTTTTCAAACAAGATAAAACAACTCAAGTTTTATGTCCTCTGTATCATCAATTTTTCAGAGGAATGCAAGACTCCATTGGAAGATTATATGGCTAGACATCCCAAAGTCAGAATTATTCGTGCTACAAAACGAGAAGGTTTAATAAGGACACGGTTGTTAGGAGCCAGCAGAGCGAGGGGGCAAGTCTTGATATTCCTAGACTCCCACTGTGAATGTAATGTGAATTGGTTGCCTCCGTTACTAGGTAAGACACATCAGTGAATCACATTTCTTTCCTGTCTGTGTCTCAAGTATGACACACTCATTCCAAGATCACAGGTTTTCAAGTTGCAGCCAAAACATCAGAACAGCATCTTTTCTTTTGAAAACATATTTTTACAATCTAAAATCTTGTGAAAGTGTCAACCATGGTAAAAGATGCTTCTCCTATTCAACTTTGTCATCTCAACATTTCTCATAAAGCGAACTTTCTGTTTGGGTTGTAAAAACGTTATCTGTAAGTTTCAGAGGTAGAAAAGTTGATATTGTAAACTGGAGGATATGTCAACACCCATCTTTTTCTTTGCCAGCATTTTTCATAAATGTTTAAATGAAAGTCTATTGGTCAAAAGGCCAGGAAGAAATTGTTAAAATTTGATGGTAATGGTTTTACACACGCATTTCAAAGTAAATGATGTTTTATTTTGAAATCAGGTCACTCTCTACCCTCATAGTACTATATTTTCCATAGTCTGCTTTTTAGGGCAAAGGAAACATGACAAATGCTTGTAGGTATCTATCTGTTTGATTTGCAAATGACCAGAATTGACAATAATTAAGGGTAAAGACATGATTCCTGCTCTCAATCCTTTCAAAAATCCCACTGTACCATCATCATTAGAGGTGACTTTTAAACATTGCAGTAGAGCGCCACCACAGGTCAAGTCTGCCACTCACTCTCTGGCATTGCCAAAGATTTCTCTGTTTCCTGTCAAAGGATGCTGCAGATGTGAATGACTGCATTCTTATTTCTGTACAGTCATACAATGCTGTAAAGGTGAATCAATACAGTATGTTGATAACATGTGACACGAAATAATTTCAGTACAATTGCAGTTCATGCAGCCTTGATTATGGTAGTCCCTCTGATCATGACCTTCTGAAAAACATTTTAACTAAAAATTTTTCTCTCCAGGGCAATTTCTAACTTATCAGCAGCCAGCATTGTATATTCTCAATAATTGATGAAGTAAAATTGATTTTCTTTGTCTATTTCACCCGTACATTGTACTCGCTAATTATCCATTTTATTGCCATTGTAACCTTGACAATGTTGGGCCTTTCCAATTTGGATCTTGTACCCCACTGGGACATGGCAGGGTCAAAGGTCATTCACAGCCTCTGTGGCTTTGCCTCCTTTTATTTTACAGAGAGAATTGCGTTAAATCGCGGTTGCATCGCGTGCCCAATGATTGATGTAATCGGAAACAGTGATTTCCACTACGAGACTCAGGCTGGGGATGCAATGAGGGGAGCCTTTGACTGGGAGTTGTACTACAAAAGAATTCCCATTAACGAGGCTGAGCAGAAACGACGGGGTCATCCGTCAGAGCCATTCATGTAAGTGTAATTGGTCAAATAAAAAAAAACAGGATGTATGAAATTGACAATAATCTTCAACACAGTTAATTTATCACCTGAAGATTTTTGCCGTGTTTTTCAGTCATATCCATTCCAAATACAAATGTTAAGGAAGGAATATCAAGTTACTTTTCTGTTCTTAAGAAGAGCTTCCTTTGTGTCTAGAGGTCATAAAATTTTACATTTTCTGTTCACTGACTAGGGTCATAAATTATGAACTTATGATAAGAATGAAATATGCATTTTTAAAAACTAATCACTTTACTCAGATATTTTTAACTCCTAAACTATCCACTAAATAAGGTCATAACACAATCTGCATCTTTAAAAATTGGGTCATGGCTCACATATAATACAAACTTACAGTCATTAATATAAGCTGGGCTTTGAAGTGTCTTGGGTTTAAAATAGCTAAATACCTTTTAGCCACTTTCAGATTTTTATTTTTTTCTCGATTAAACAACGTCCCAAACCCAAATAAAGTATACATTTCTAAAAGCCCTGATATAGAGCTATCCGACCGAGCACAGTACACGGTCATTATTTTCATAAGAGTCACGTGACAAGCGTTTTGCTGAACCTTCCAAAAACAGGTTTTTCCCGCCTTACGCAAACACGCTGCAAGATTTCCGGTTGAAATTTCATCATTGACAAGCCTTGACAATATCCTTCAAAACCGTGTCTGCGATTTTTTCCCGGAGGCTCCATTCAAATTATATGGCGTGATAATTAAATTCCTTGAAAAGCACCTTCATCTAACACCTTTAAGAGCGCATTTAAAGAAAACAAAGGCATATAAAAAAAATCCCAGACACGGTTTTGAAGGATATGTCAAGGCTTGTCAATGAAGAAATTCCAACAGGAAATCTTGCAGCGTGTTTGCATAAGGCGGGAAAAACCCGTTTTTAGTAAAAACGCTTGTCACGTGACTCTTATGCAAATAATGACCGGTGTACAGTGCTTGGTCGGATAGCTCTATATCAGGGCTTTCAGAAAATGTATACTTTATTGGGGTTTGGGACGTGTTCAATTGAGAAAAAAATAAAAATCTGAAAGTGTCTAAAAGGTATATAGCTACCTTAAAATAATAATATTATGGCTTTCTGTGCATGGCTTTCTAGGCATATATTCTTTAGTATTAGTAGGACATTAATCTGTCTGTTCAGAATCTACAATGTAGAAATGATATTCTTTGTACAGTGGTTAATGACATCTTAAAGCTAATCTCTGTGAAGCGTATGTCAGTTCAATTTTGTATGCAACCCCACCCACCCATCCCTAACAGATGCACGTATTGTCCTCATTTTGAAAGATTGAAACCAGGAGAGTATTCACTGCACTGATGTTTTGTAAATTCACATGAAACATGGTACATTGCCACCAGTTGCTTGTGATCAGTATCTCCATGGTGACTTCATGTCAACACAACAGCAAAGGACAAATCAAGTCTTGACATTAGACAAATATTTGCATCTTCTTCTCTGCATGTGCTTTCCAAGAAGGTAGACCTCGTCTCTTTGCATAAGATTACTTTGATATTAACCAGAAAAACCCTCATCCATTTACATGTACAAGACTATGAACACAACTCAGCCAAAGGACTTATATTCCATTGTTTAACATTTATCGTTTTCGTAGGCAATTATACCACAATCCTAATCAAATGTGCTTGGCAATGCAATAGAACACTGCTCAACAAAATGTATCTTTTTCAGCATTTTTTCAGTAATCCCAGAAATTCAGTGGCTTTAAAAATCAGAAACTAGCATGATAAAGTGCTACATCCTACAGTAGACATTGAGATAAGCCTTACAAGGCATAGCCTGTGTGCATGTAATTATTTCAACCTTACAAATGATTCATTCACAGAGGTGCATTGTTGTAAAGCTGTTCAGGCAATAATTTCAAGCTTAAACTTTTCTTGTTACCCTTTGCTAATATGAGTCTAACTGAACCATTACACAAAAATAGGGTTGACAACCACACTGTTTCTACACAGAAGAGTAATATACGCAGAGTTAATAGGAGCACTTAAAAAATACAGTATGTAAATATACGGAAAGGTCAATGGGTCAACAGGCGAGTTTGAAAGCAATATGATAAGGTGTGGGAAAGTGAACATATGAGGAGTATTGTATTGCTAGCCATGTACATGTAATCCATGGATTCAGTACTAGTCATGTAATCCATGGATCCAGTGCTAGTCATGTAATCCATGGATCCAGTGCTAGTCATGTAATCCATGGATCCAGTGCTAGTCATGTAATCCATGGATCCAGTGCTAGTCATGTAATCCATGGATCCAGTGCTAGTCATGTAATCCATGGATCCAGTGCTAGTCATGTAATCCATGGATCCAGTGCTAGTCATGTAATCCATGGATCCAGTACTAGTCATGTAATCCATGGATTCAGTGCTAGTCATGTAATCCATGGATTCCTGCTAGTCATGTAATCTATGGATCCAGTGCTAGCCATATAATCCATGGATTCAGTGCTAGTCATGTAATCCATGGATCTGGTGCTAGTCATGTAATCCATGGATTCAGTACTAACCATGTAATCCATGGATCCAGTACTAGTCATGTAATCCATGGATTCAGTACTAACCATGTAATCCATGGATCCAGTACTAGTCATGTAATCCATGGATCAGTACTAGTCATGTAATCCATGGATCCAGTACTAACCATGTAATCCATGGATTCAGTACTAGTCATGTAATCCATGGATCCAGTGCTAGTCATGTAATCCATGGATCCAGTGCTAGTCATGTAATCCATGGATCAAGTGCTAGTCATGTAATCCATGGATCCAGTGCCGTAAAACTCAGCAGAAAGGTTAGTGAGAATTGTATTTACAGTTGAAAGCAATATACTTCAGTGCCTACAGGTACATGAGAGATCTGTACACATCCTGCCTGCATGCTAGATTACAAAATCAACAAGGAAAAATGGCATGTACTTTTCCTTGACATGTTACCATAGCAACATCAGCAGGATAGTTTATTGATCCTTTTCACTGTTGGTCATGTTTTAGTTGCTGATGTTAATGAAAGTACAACTTGGGTACAAGGTGACATAGAGGGCAAAGCAACCAAAATCTTGAAATGTCTTACGTCGTCTTTGATTCTTAAAAAAATCCTGCAATCCATCATTTTGCCCTTTCAAGATTGCAGACATGATTTCATGTGGTATGATTTCCTGAGTATACCTTGTTCTTGAGTTAATATAACACTGGCACTGGATCCAAGGCCGGTTGATAAACATTGCTTATTCTGAGAAGCAGTAATGAGATTGTACGATGTGAGTATGACTCATTATATTTAAACTCTGAAACGATAAAGTTATGGAATAAGCTACTTTTTGTATAACTTAACCAAGCTGTGTATATCTATCACCAGATTTTCTTTCACTGTTATATGGACAATGAGTCTGAAATAAAGTCTATAATGAAATAACCTGATTCCCATAATTCATTTTGATTATAGGCATTAGAAAAACTTGCGAAGAACACAGATACACTCCCTTGTGAACTTCCTCCCCGACTGAAAAAGGAAAAGATATGCAAAGAATATTTGAACAAGGCCGGTTGATAAACATCGCCTATGTCAAAAGTATATCTCTCCATCATATGTAAATCTAATAATTACCAACTCATATTTCAATTCATAATCCTGTATCAAACATTTCTTATCATAATATTCCAAAGTGATTATTATAGCTTTCTTCAAGATTCCATCCGCTCCAAGCCCTCAGCAATGGCTGACATCACACATCAAAGCACAAACAGTCAAATACAGTTTTCTTATCTCATTAATCTCTGCCTTTGAGGAGTCAGGTGACAGACATATGATCACTTCAAAATTTATTTATAAATCTGGTCTCAGAGTCAGAGCACAGCTGTTCAGTTTTGATTTTCAGCATCAAAAAAGCAACGTAAGACACTCTTTTAAAAACAGACTGATCATGCTGCTATAACTGATCTTTTAATAAAAAGGTATTTTATCAACCGTTTTGAGTAAGGCACTATTGAATTACAAGATCTAACACCATTTCATAGATTAGACCATTCTTGTCTATAGATTAGACCATTCTTGTCTATAGATTAGACCATTCTTGTCTATAGATTAGACCATTCTTGTCTATATTTCACACCTTCCATCAATTTGTGGATTGTTTCTATTTTTACCCATACTCCTTTTATGAAGTTTCACAGGAGAAAAACCTTATCAGAAACATGTCCTTGCCACACATTCTACCCACTTGTGTAAAATGTAGGATTTCTCACTCACTGTTTGGATACAGTAACGATGCATAATGTTAATTAGTGAGACACATACAGAATCATATTACAGAAGGAACAAGAAATACTGCATCAGTTACATTTGCTATGCAAAGCGACACACAAGATGACATCATGCCTCTGTAGTGTATTATCTTATATCAATTTAGTACATCACACTTATCATTTGGTTATCATGATTGGCTTAGACATAGTCACATGACATGTTAAAAAAAGGTATAAAACATAGTTTAGGAGATTGATTGGTGATGTGATCTTGACAGCTGCAGAGGTATACCTGCATTTAGTTGGGATCTTTTCAGCACGTAACAAATTGTCATGCACTGGTTGCATAGAAAAGCATGCAGGGTTGCAAAAACATGCAACTCCAGTTGAATTGGATGACATTATAGTGCAAATGAAGTGTGAGTACGTATAACTTCATAAACGATGCTGTATCCATTCTCAGAAATTATTTGAAAGCAATTTTAGGTATGGCAGTCAGTTGATGGTTAAAATACAGCAATCTGAGCTGTGAAAATAATAGTGATGTATTAACAATATAGCGTAGATGGAACAAAAACTTGAAATTCATTTTTTAACATTTCATAGCAGACTTTCAGCATTCTGTTTGAATGTAATAGCAATAATTCATATCAGGAGTGGATATACCATTAGGATCTGATCAGTTCAGTCCATATGTACTTGCCATTGCGTATTCAACAAATATGCCATGAAAAGGTTAAAATCCTGCAGTATATAGCACCTGTCACTGGGGATGGTTTATTGCCTAAATACTCACCACGCGGATATGAGCTTACCTCACTGCAATGATTATCAGACAAGTATTTTGCAGTGTGGATACCTGAACCCTTTCAACCCCATTCCTTGTATGTGGTTCCTACCAAACCATTGTAAATAATTAGGTGATACCAAACTTTGACTAGGGTAGGGATTATAATCACAGGCAGTACATTATATTGTATGTTTAAAGAGAAAATGAATGTTTACATTGTTAGTCAGAGAGGGACACCCATTCAGTGAAGTCTGCATTATAGACTCCCATGAGAGTACTACTTGCAGTGATAGTTCTCAACCGCTCATTTTCCCATTACAACTTGTTGACATTGACTGTTAGTGTGATTTTAATCTTTTTCACTCTTGTAAATGATGTGCACAGGTCAAGTTGCTCGGAGATAAAGCTGCTTGGCTGATAAAAACCCTGCTCCTTTAACAGGTTATTTTGTTGACGGTTGGAAAATCCTCAACACAAAGAAAGATACAGACTTACATACATTCTGGACAATAGCTGAAATGTTTGACAATATTTCCACATTTTATTTTGAATTACGTCATATTTGCCTTGGCAATTTAATGCATGGAACACAAGTACAGTATGCCTTGATATTGTTGACAACTGAACTCTAGTTTAGATTAAAATTCAGGTGTTAACATTAATATTATGAGGTTATTACGAAAATACCGCAAAGGATGCACGAGGACATTGGCGCAGCGTATCGCCCGACGCAAGCGAGGGCGATGCGCGGCGCAAATGTCCAAGTGCATCCTTGCGGTATATCCGTGATAACCTTATTATTATACATCTTACATTCGTGACTGGGGCATCAAAATGTCAGAGTAGTGACCGTTTTCGTGCAATGTCAACAATTTTTCTTCCGATTTATCGCCCAGTGTGGAACGCTATCTCGGACGCGCTCTCTGAACGTTTTTTGTGGGCAGTGCACTACACACGGACGACGGTACAGAAAGCGCGAGACTTGTTCTGGCACTCGTCCAATGGGTCCCTTGAAACCGTTCTACAGTGAACGCGCAGATACAGCCGCAGGGAATGGGGTGCCTTGAAACGTACGTGTTACGGAACGTGGTTCGGTACGACTTTTTAGCGAACGCAAAATTCTATTGTTCTCGATGGTAGATGTATAATAATTGACATTATAGACAGAGGATATGTCAATGAGTTGAACACATGGAATTTTAAACATGATTTGTGAGTAACACAATTACATGTACATGTATGTCAGAAAACAGAACAGAATACTGGAAAATACCTTAAGTTAGTATGCGCCTTGAAACTGAAAGACTTAAGCTTGTGCTCAAACTTAATGAAACTTTCAACCTTTCTCTCACCAAATCATGAATAAAAATCATGGGTCACGGTGCAAATTTTGATATTAGAGAAACAAATAACTTAAAATTGACCGATATCTGAAATTCAAAATGGCCACCATCCAGGTGTTACCTCTATGAAAAAAATTAAATTTTTGAATTTTAAAAAACTCTGATGGTGAAGATTTTCATCACACCAAGAGCTTTAAAAATGAGCTGCCACAATTGGTAGATCAGAAGAGATTTGTAAAAGTTTGAGAGTCTGAATATTTGTCCCTGAGGCGCATTCTACCTTAAACAAATTCTTGCTAATGGAACTTTAAAAAGGTTTCTTCACACTAGACCAGTTTCCAGAGCAGAGACAAATTATTATCAGATGGGTGGAATATGATTTAAAGTTCCATTAGCTGTATCTTCTGGCGATTTTTCCGTAGTTTTGATTGAAATGATCGCTGGCTCATGTTGAATAGCCTGTCAATAACAGCTAATCGCATATTATTCGAAAACATTACGTGCCCTACAACTAAATAACAATGTGATTTTACGACGAAAATTTCAATTTTGTCCGGACAGAAATACAAACTCTGTTGACACGGGGATTGCAACGTAGGCATTCTTCTGCACCTGCGCGAGCCATTTACAGCAATTTCAAATAAATATTCATTACTTATGCCGTACTTACGTCGTAGTCCATTGTCCGAGCACGTTGCGTAGCCAGATGTCTGGCAATCCACGACGCAATGTTGTTTTGATCCCACAATGAACGTGAACTTGTACATCTAGTGTGATCGCGGCGTCACCATATCTGCGTTCTCCCAGCACGCTGAGCATGCCAGAAGTCAACAAACGAGCTCGGAAGGGCAACACGTTTGAACAAAAATTAGCAGTTTTATGTGGCTATAACATCACTAATCATGTTTGTTTCTTCGTAAAACAAAATTTTGCAACAAATATGAGCCTCCAACATGGAATTTTCCGAGTTAAAAAATGGTCAAAAGTTACAAATAATGGCCATTTAACGTCACAGTGCAATACTCTAGATGATTGTCAACAAATCTGTGACATTGATATTTTCAAATATTTCTCCCATAAAACCAGGTCACCTATAATGGCTGGAGGCCTGTTTGCTGTTGATCGATTGTACTTCAGTGAAATTGGTGGCTATGATGCAGGATTAGAGATATGGGGAGGCGAACAATATGATTTGTCATTCAAGGTAGGATTGTTTTCAGTTTCTTTTGGCTAATGAAGATCTTCTAAAAAGCTATTTCATGCTCTCCAGAGAGTGTTATGAATGAGAAATGGATATTTATTTTGTTTACGGTAGAAATTACATTTTCACAAAGCAGCCTTTGTTATAAATTATTTCATTGTGTCATTTCTTTGCCAGGTGTGGATGTGTGGTGGCATAATGGAAGACGTTCCCTGTTCCAGGGTTGGACACATTTACAGAAAATTTTCACCTTACTCGTTTCCCTCGGGACCAGGCTCCACAAACGCGGTACTTTATATTACATTGAAATATTCATGTTTGACTGTTTTATTCTCCAAGTAGAGTTGCATTCATGAACGTGTACACTGTATGTAAACAAAGTGCTGGTCTACTGTTTTCATTCTACTGTTTTAAATTGTTTTAGTCAGTTTCCTCATGGAATAAATCTGATGAAAACCTTATCCGTACATTGTTGAAGTTTTGTTCAAGATTTCCTCAGATAATCCTTCAACTTTTGCACACCAAATTCAACCCTGACATCCCTGTTAGTGTGGTTTGGTCCACTCGGGTCACAATAATCAATTGGATGAAACCAAACAATAGTCATTACAGGGACAACCACAAGAAAGATCTTTAACTTGCTGAAGCAGTTTCTATCCTTTTCCTCTTTGCTCTCAAGTTGATATGGCGTATTTTAACAATATTTCAAATTTATTACACTGGTAGCATAGGTGATGCCGTTTATTTTGCTTTGAGAACAATTCTTCTGTGTCAGTGATTGAATGGAGATTCTAGTGTTTCCAATAAAAGAATAATTTGCAGACAATTGGTGATTCCAAACCTGGTGAAGTTATCTGAAATCAACAACAGGTAACTAAAACCTGATTGGCTTTTGCTGATTCAGGTAAATTATGTATCTGTCAGTTTCTTGATGCAATCAGTTGCAGATCTCAACAGTTGATTCTGATTGTCAAAAATACCGGCATTGATTTTCTCTGATTTTGATTGCAGAATTTAATGAGGGTTGTTGAAGTTTGGATGGATGAATACAAGGAGTATTTCTATCAAAGACGTCCTCATTTGAGAGGGCAAAAGTTTGGTGACATCAGCGCCCAGTTGGAGCTGAAAAAACGGTTAAACTGTAAGAGTTTCAAATGGTACTTGACTGAGATAGCACCAGACATACTCAAGTACTATCCGCCTGTAGAACCACCACCATATGCCTGGGGAGAAGTAAGTTTACTGTTTGTTTTTGGTGGAGAGAGAACATGATATACAGATTTTTAATACCTTTCAAATCTCAACATTAGTTAGTTAAATCATATCTGACTGAAGTTATCATCATTATTTATTTATTTATTTATTTATTTATTCATTCATTCACTCACTCATCCATCCAACGGGGAGAAGCCCATTCACAGGATGAGGTATCCATCACGCGGTCCCCAAGTCTCCTGGCTCTGCATGGTCATGAATATGGTCATAAGTCTGTTACCCAACTCACAAATCTATCATTCCTCCTCAACTCTACACTGTATACCATGAGCGGTTCTTGCATATTGTTCTGGATGCTCTGTTGTCTTGGATATTTCTATATCTGCCATGCTTAAAGTTTTGTTCTATTGTAAATTGCCACGACTAATGCTACTTTTAATTGCTTTAGGTGAAGAATGTTGGCAGAGATCTCTGTCTGGATGGTGCAGGAGGCCGTGATGGGAGTAGAGTTAAAGTCAGAAGGTGCAAAACAGACAACACTTCACCTAACAGTGATCAGGTACACATTTATTTTACTACATGTAGCTGTTCTTTTGTATAAAAAATATCTCATTGCTTGTGCATTGGATTGCATTCAGTGATGCTGATAATAATTTCTGTATGTTTCCTCTGTGAAAAGCAAGTGGTTTTAGAGAGAGAACAAACAGCATAAATAAAGTCTTCCTTTCTACTTTAACTTAAAACAGTCTATACAGTTGCTTTGCTTGGTGAAACAGTGAACCAAACTGAACCCTGTCTAAACTGGAAACCTATCTAAACTGAACCCTTTTCCAAGTCCCATTCCAATAGAACTCTATGTTAAAAGGACCTCTGTAAACTGAACACGTCTCCAAACAGAACAGTTTTCTCAGTCCCTGTAGAGTTCAATTAGACAGGTTTTACTGTATTACTTTTTTGAAGCCAGACAATGCGGTTCCTGGATAGAATTCAATGGATGATTATTTTACGGCCAGAAACAAATAACCTCACAATAGTCTTAGTGAATGTAAATACTCATAACAAGAGTAGCCACCATGTGGAAAGCGTTGGGATTAGAACAGAAATCGAAATATCATCTCTTCAGGGCATTTACAGAATCAACAAGACATGATTCATGTTTATAATGTCTTCCATGAGTGCATATAACCATATAACCACAGATGTTCATATTACGCAGTCACCAGGCAGCCCAATCATGCTTTTCCCTGTGTACATTTCTAATGTCATTTTTGAATGAGAGTTGCAAAGACATAGAACCTGTGAAAGGTTTGAAAATCGGATTCATACACTTAGATATAGATAGTCAGAGAACAGTGCTAAAGAGTTTATGATAATTACGATAAAACATATTGCATGGCATTAAAATCATACCCTCATACAAGAAAAGTTGTTGCTATCTATATTTGTTTGCAGTATTTTCAAATGACGTGGCACGTAGATTTGAGACCAGGTCGGAGTAAGAATTGCCTTGATGTGGCAGGTTCATCACCAGGAACATTCATCACATTTTATCCCTGTCATGGTCAAAAAGGAAATCAACATTTTGTATATTATCAAGTAAGTAATTTACTATTCCGTACAGTCTTCATGTCCTAAAATGTACATGGATCGCATTTCTTTGAAACTAAGAATGTGAAAGGAAAATATCAAAGGTTGCGTCCAGTCATCACTGTACAGGTTCTATTAAATGTGTTTACACTGGGAATTTTGCCTATCAGCTTCATTAATACCTGCAGTGACATTTCCAAGAGAATGTTTACAGTAGAGCTACAGCAGAAAATTAAAAAGAAACTTTCCTTTTAAGAGATTTATTTCAAAGAATACCACTTTATCTGGTTTAAAAGGTTACAGAAAACTAAGTAAGAGTGTGTTGATATCAATATATAGATACAGCAATGGCGGCAATGAATGTGACTTATAATAACAGACTCGTATTATTTTACTTTCATGGTTCTGAATGTTGTGAATTTTGCATTATATGCATGTTGACGTAGACATCAGTCAGTAACATTATACAGCACCTCTATTTATAGACTTTGTTTATTTTGCACCCCAGGGTTTAAAATTAATGTGCTATTTTCAGATCGGAAAGTAATAGTCGTCATCATAAAATTATGAAAGCTAATCAGATTATTAGTCCTTTGGCCAAAGGCCCAAAGTACTAATGTGATGACGCGGCCTCTGTTGTTGCATACAGTGGGCCGTATGCTGTGGACGCAGGTATCTCAGAAACGCTTCAGTAACTTTTTCTGAAATTTGGTCTGGTGGTCACTTGGGCATGTATCTCAAACGGTCTTTTTTCTTTTTTGATTGAATCATTTTAAAGTCACTTTTTTAGCTTTTTTCTGATAACCACTATTTTCACTTTTTCCTCAAAACCACTGATTTGATTATTGTGATGTTTGGCATGGGTGTTCGTATAGTTGAAAAACCGTCAGAAATGTTCAAGATTTGGTGATACATGCCTCACATTATTTTTAAACAATATTTTTATCCATTTTTATTTTATATTTACTTGATTTTGCCTCACTTTCGCTAAAGCTACCGTCTGCGCATGCGCACAACTGTAGGACAAAATCTGAGTTGAAGAATCGAAACGGACGCCATCTTGTTTCTCGGTATGGGCACATTTTTGGTAAAGTTGACAGTGATGCACTTTTGCAGCTGTCGTGTATTTTTTTGGTACGAAAGGCGCCTTTGATCGACTGAAGAATGATGGCCTCCGTAGGCGATAAACACCGGTACTGGCAGGCATATCAGTTCTACTGAGGAAGTAATCCACTGGCCCGTATAGGTCAGGGGCTCACTTAGGGGAGAACCACTTGATTTCTGGGGGGGGGGTATAGAGGATTTCGAGGAAAAAAAATTGTCACCAGGTGAAATAAAAGAAAAAATTAAGCCTGTAATGGCTTGAGAAAAAAATATTCTCATAACAGACAGAAATAAAAAAGGAATTGTCACAATGCTGTTGAAATGAGCAAAATTGGAAACTTCATTTTCATGTATTCTTTGCTGGCATGCTGCCAAAGGCACGCAAATGTTTTTACCACAAGTAATTCTTATGTGTTTTCTTCCAGCACTTATGATATAAGCATTCACTACTTTACACCTCGGTGCACTCGATGTTTTTCTTCCCTTTTCTGACCCAAGAAATCATGTTTCAGGATTTCTGTTGCAATATCTCAATGGTATAGGCAATATCTAGATGGGACTATTTGACTTCTGTAAATCGTGAAAATTTAAAACACAAGATAGGAGTCAATAAACTAGTGTTAAAACCAATACATTATTCTCTCAATATAAATATGTTTATGTTAGAAAGATTACAAGTTGACAATGAAAATTGAGGAACAACAAATATAATGAAATACAATGTGTGAGCCTTGTTTCTCTGACCACAAAAGATAACATCTCCCCTGAGAACATAAAAGGAATTGACTGTTTTAAAGAAAAGCAGGTATAGTACTGATCACAGTTGATTTGCTAAAAAAGTGTTCTATAATTTAAAGTTGTATATATAATAGACTTTCCATTTTGTTTGTCATTTGTTGGAATGTAAAATGAATAAATAAAAACATCCTGTGATATGTGAAACACTGGCTTAAATTTGAAAATTGCACTGCTACTCCATTTGAAAAAAAAAATTGATGCAGGTCTGACTGTAGAAATCAAAAAATGCTGTCTCTCTAACAAAAAAAGTTCCCATACCCACTTCCTGCATACCCCCCCCCCCGAAATCAAATGGTCTCCCCTTAATATGCGCATGCGCACATAACAAGTTAGCGTTGTTTTTTCGAGGACTTTGAAAAAAAAACCCCGAGGCCTTCATGTTTCTCGGTCAGTTGCGAATTTTGACGTTTTAAAGGTTTTAGCGTATATTTGATTGCTGTCATGTATTTTTTGGCACGAAACGCTCCTTCGATAGACTGAAGAATGATGGCCTCCGAGGCTCCGTACTCGGTACTCCCCAGTACCGGCGAATCCATTGCTTTTAATAGCGAGGCAACCCGACCGGCGGCCCGTACTAATAGCTGGGTGAGAGCGAGGGAATGCTCTGTCCTTCTACCTCCGGCCTCCATGTCATACAAACTGGCGTCTTTTTATGTTAACGTACTGTCCTTTCGACACAGCGATTCCTTTTAGTTTTCTGTTGCTTATTTTGGGTAATTTCGACAGTTGTGCATTGATTTTGACATCATTTTTGACTTCGATCGCTAAAGTGTGTGCTTTTAAAGTTTTATGTTGACCGATTTACTAAGGAAGTACGCGCACTTCAGAATCACGGCATAATCCGACATGGTAATTTGGCATGATCATCAGATCATACATGATCCGAGATTGCACTTTAGCAAGGTCACGATAACTAATGTTGTTTGTTTCACTGTCGTTTAATACCTATATTTCCACTAAAAGACCATTAGAATTTCCTCCTGGCTACTTTGAAATCGTGCACTGGCATGCATGTAGTTGTCAACATCACTATGCTTGTTTGTGGCGAACAAAAACCCATCGGCAATCGCCACGATCTCAAAAGCGTGGCGACAGCTGATTTCGTCGAAATTGATAAAACTAAGCAGTCCAAATATATGCTAAAGACAAAATAAAAAACTCTTTATTTAAAGCGCTTACTTGAAATTGTAAAGGAAGACAAAATATTCTCGCGATCTCCATGAACTGGCCTTCCGATCACGCTGATACTGAGATCATGGAGGTAGTGCTGAGCTTTATTGACACAATATTTCATATCGCAGTATCAAATCAAACTGATTACAAAATCCCTGGATCAGCGATATTTTAGTGAAATTTCCACATTAATCATAACTTGTGAAAAGTAAACGTGAAACAAAGACGTCGTGTATGCTGTCGATCGACAGCATTGTGTGAACCATAAAACCAGCTGGCATGGCATGTGCATTGACTGCACATGATAAAAGCAAGTCGACATTGCAATATCAAACGGTCTACATCTTGTGAAAACAACGACGTAGCAGTGAAAGTTGTAATAGTAATCGGTAAAAACTCTTCACTGATGAACTGATAATAGCGTCAAACAAATGAAATTGCATATTTAGAGAAGGAAAACCAACGTCTCATCGTGGCCTTGAGTGAGAATAAACAATGGCGGATGTGCGGAGTGGGACTATTCTATTTAGGTAACGGGGGTACGGAGGGACACAGATTCATGAAGGTAAAACGTGGCATTTTCCTAGCGATGCTGTCGCGGGAACTTCAATGTCCCATTGTTGTAACACCTTTTCAATAGTTTTTCTGATCGGAAAAGTAATTTTATTAACTGTAATGATCTATTATACGCTCATCACCTTTCTGTATCGGGGTTTAACCAGGGTAAGAGCACATAAAGTAAAGTGAAGTAAGCCTTTATTGAAATCCTATCCCCATTGGGGATCTTGATCATAAAGTGCAATACAGGTTTTGCAAAATCAACAACAAAAGAGTATATATAGATGAGGATGTAACATGTTCATCAATATTTTACTCTTTTTCATTTTTATTTTGGTCTGAGTTCAAACAATTTTCCCAAATCACATAATGATGATTTGTCTGTTCTTAAAAATGTTTATAAGGTCTTGTGTGTCTCTGAATGTGTTTTTACAAATGTTTTAATTAGTTTACTTAAACATCATGTCTACTGTGTGGCTAATGAAAGTTGCGTGTGGCTAATAAATTAGGACCAAATTAGCCACACTGAGTAAGTGTGGCTACTAACTTGAAAATCCTACCGCTAACCCTGATTGTATGTCCTTTCCTGCACTACATAATTCAAATTAAATATTGTTTTTGGCCTATACATACTTGAGGGGTAAGCTTATTTAGTCTCATACATTAAAGATGCACTGTTGACCTACAGAGTCCAAACTTTTTATCATTGTATTGTAGATAGGTATACACTCCAAATACTAAGTACAAGTGTGGTGAGTGTAACAAGCAAATGTTTTTTAGTCAATGGTTCATATCAAGGTTGTTGATACTTACAATCCACACTTGAACTTATGCTGGAGCGGTAACCAACCAGTTCAAATAACTTTCATTTATGTCAAAACAATTTGACATTTTGCCAAATTTCACATTTTATGGCAATTAATAAACAGTAAGGAGGTACAAAGGACGTCGGTGCCCCCCCTGGCCCCATGTTAAAGTCAGCTTCTATGCCAATATTTGATATGGCATGTGTTTGGCAAAATATCACATTGTTTTCATTTTGCATTGTGACTTTAACCAATCCTTATTCTGTGTAATTTTTCAGGCAAACTCCCATTTTTGTGTTCTCTTCATTTTTATTTTGTATTCACTTTGAGCCGAGAGGCGTGAAAACGGTAGTGATAATTACTTGAAAAGCAGTTACCTTGATTAAAACATGCATTTTTGATTGGGTAATCCATCAAAATTCGTCAAATTCATAATACATTGTTTACAATGAAAATATATCACAAAGCAAGATCTGTAAGTGTGTTTCATTTTCACACAGTGAAGAGAGAGTTCTCAGTACAGGTTGATGAACATTGTGGAACAATTATGAAGAGACATGAAAATCTGATGTGCAGCAACAAATGTACTTTATACATTATTCTCCTTTCTGAGAATATTCCATTCAACTTTTCACAGTAGTTGTTGGCAATGGTTTCCTTATTTGTGAGGAGAGAAAACTGCCGTTCAGATAGAAATGATAATCTGTGTTTAGTTTTACATGGTCTTTCAGTGTTAATTCAGTATTTTCACAGATGATCAAAAATATTCCCAATCTCAGAGACAAGTTGATGTAGTCTGTACTGTTATCATGGAGAAGTCATCGCACCATACAACAGTTATCAAAATTTGGAATACTGGATCATTAAGAAATAAACATTTAATTTACAAACAGCATTCTTTGCAAGAACTGATGCACTCTGTAATATTTATTTTATGGATCAAATATGAGAATTTAGTTGAGGAAGGTCATAAGTAGCATAGTGTCAGCAGGGCAAGTGTTTTCCTGCTTGAGGCAAACATATTCCATCATTTGGTCAATACTTTAATAAGATGGCTCTCAGCATGCACAATAGGTTTACTAATGTGGCTTGAAATGAATATTTTAAAGAATGCAAATATTGGCAGAAACCAATGAATAATATTATACTTTCAGAGTGAGTTGTGCACAGGGTGTGTAACATATGTTGTAACACATACCATGTAAACAACAATGGCTACACTGTCATAGAATGTATAATGCATTGTACTATAGCTTCTGATCAAGCAACATACCAGCATTAGTGACCTTAAATCTACTGAAAATGAATCATTATTAAGGTAGAGCACGCCTTCAGGACAGACCTTCAGACTTTCAAATTTTTACAATTCTTTTCTTATCTACTGATTGTGGGGGCTCATTTTGGAGCTCTTAGAGTAAGAAAAATTTTCACTTTCTTAGCTTTTTGAAAATCGAACATTTAATTTTTCATTTAATTCAATCCATTATCTAACAGTCAAAGACCCAACTTACAGGATGAGGTACCCATAACCCACTACCCAATGGAGCAATGAGGAGTAAAGTGCCTTGCTCAGGGGCACAACACCATGATAATGAGTCTCAAATTCACATCCTCCAACAATGAGTCTGTTACTTCAGACTTACCGGTCTCGAACCTACCATCCTCTGATAGTGAGACCGGTACCCTAACCACTGCCCCACAGTGCTTCCCACAGTGAAAATGTTAATAGGTAATTTGTTTCTTCAGTACCAAACTTAGCACGGTGCCCCCCTTGATTTAGGAAGAGAACGGTTGTGTTTCCCGTAATGTCCAGCAATAAATATTATGTCATCATAAATGTGTTCTTAGCACATTTGTTTCTATCATTCTTTTATCATACTAGGTATTTGAATGTTCCGGGCAAGTGATACAAAAGTTAGGGTCTAGGACAAGCTGTTGCAACTCCAGTGATGATTTTGCAGCCCAGTGTGTTCTCAACAACCTTCCATAGAAAACACCACGGCAATAGAATTTCGATAGGTGAATATGTGAGGCATGCATAAACACTCTCTCTCTCTCTCTCTCTCTCTCTCTCTCTCTCTCTCTCTCTGTAGGACTCTGGTCTGATGTACCACCCAGTGTCCAATAAATGCATGGACGCAAGACAAGACGGTGAGGATGTTGCTATGTCCATATGCAACAAACAAGAATCAACACAACAATGGCATTTCAAGAATTACAATGCAACATTGCTCAGAGATATACAGACTTACAGACTCAGGTGAAAATAGCTAAACTGTAGGTCCCCATTTTCAAATAGCTATACTTTAGGTCCCCACTCGCAAATAGCTATATTGTAAGTCCATACTTTCAAGCACAGATTGAAACATTTTTCTCTGATTTCTTTCGCTAGAGATTCAACTACACAGAAAACAACATAATACACCAAGATTTGGTGAGGAAAAAGTTGGTACATCCTTTGAAGATATTGTGAAATTTTTTTTAAAGTACTACTAGACGACTTATTTGCACTATTTATTTATTATGGAGATATATTTGGTTTCAAAATTTATTTCAAGAGAATATAATTCACCTAACACTTTTGGAAATGCATATATTTTGTTAAGTCAGACACTATCAGCTTTCAATCAATACGTGAAAATGCAATTTTATTGAAAGCCTTGCCGTTTCCAAAGGTTTTGTAGCTATGTGTGTTTGCAACATCACACAGCTGTGATCACGTCTCAGTAATCCCTCTCAGCTCTTACAAAGTAAGATTACAGTCAAATGCTGGGGAAATCACCCAGAAAAGGGATCAAAGTTTTGATGGCTTGTCAAGTTCTGGAAGGCAGAGAGGATTACACGCCTTCTCCAGTGAAGAAGATGTCTTTGAAGTGGGTTCAATACTGGCAGAGTCAATTAGACTCAATTTATACAATATGTTGAACGATACTCTGCAAAAGTACACTTCATCGGAGATATTCTTCTGGGATTGTCTGTGGCTTGGAGAATAAAACTATCAAAGGAAGAAAGTATAGAATGTAACCTCAGTATCTGGATAAATTCACACTGTGTTGAGTATCGTCATTGACAACTGATCTTCAGGCGTATATTGCCACAAAGTCAGTCAAGACGTTTTTAGCTCCCATAGCCATATGTATATATGGCAATGGAAGCTATTCTTATAGGCTAGGGAAATGTCTGTATGTATGTATGTCTGTATGTCTGTATGTCTGTGTGTCTGTATGTCTGTATGTCTGTATGTCTGTATGTCTGTCCGTCAACATCAAAACTCCAAAACCGCTGTACATTTCATCTTGATATTTGGTGTGTACATGGATGATGGGCTATAGATGAGATTTTGTTCAAATGAAGTTGTCATTGCCAAAAATATGCAAATTAAGTGAAAAAATGTAAAAACAGTCAAAATTGAAAAACTCAAGAACCACTGAGCAGATTACATGAAAAATTAGCATGTAAGTACTTGGGCTGACATGAAATGATTGTGCACATCTTGGGTCAGTATCTTGGACTTGCTATTTTTCATGAATTTTTTGTAATTTTCTCCCATTTTTGGTCAAAAAATCTCCTGCTCTGAAACCACAAGTCCGATTGATTTGAAACTTGGTATGGAAGTGCATAGGAGTGATCTTTCCCAAATTTGGGCAAATCGTGGTGAAATTTGCATATTTTTAGTTTACACGTCCATAGACTCCCATGTATAAGGCAGATCTCCATAGACTCCCATGTATAAGGCCACGAAAAATAAAATTTAGTTTCTCATCGTATTCATATTGCAAAAAGGATGCAGTGACACAATTTTTAGTCCCCACGGATGAAGTCCAGTGAGCTTATAGATTGGGTCATGTCCGTCTGTTCGTCCATCCGTGAGTCCATCCGTTCACGCATATATCTCGGATATTTTGACAAAATGTCATGTGACCTTGATGACCTTTGATCTCAATTATACATATTTGTCCATAACTCAGTAACCACAAGTGCTACCCACCTTCATATATGGTATGATGGGACAGCTTATGACGCCACATATTGTACCTCATTAATTATGCACATATCTAATTTTGAGCGAGCCAATACAGCTAGAGGTCTGATTTTTGGTATATAGGGATAACTTAGCAAAACAATTTTTTTGACAAAATGTCACGTGACCTCGGTGACCTTTGACCTCAAATATACATATTTGTCCATAACTCAGTAACCACAAGTGCTACAGCCTTCATGTATGGTATGATGGGACACCTTATGACGCCAAATATTGTACCTCATTAATTATGCACATATCTAATTTTGAGCGAGCCAATAGAGCTAGAGGTCTGATTTTGTGTATATAGGGATAACTTAGCAATACAATTTTTTTGACAAAATGTCACGTGACCTCGGTGACCTTTGACCTCAAATATACATATTTGTCCATAACTCAGTAACCACAAGTGCTACACCCTTCATATATGGTATGATGGGACAGCTTATGACGCCACATATTGTACCTCATTAATTATGCGCATATCTAATTTTGAGCGAGCCAATACAGCTAGAGGTCTGATTTTTGGTATATAGGGATAACTTAGCAATACAATTTTTTTGACAAAATGTCACGTGACCTCGGTGACCTTTGACCTCAAATATACATATTTGTCCATAACTCAGTAACCCCAAGTGCTACAGCCTTCATGTATGGTATGATGGGACAGCTTATGACGCCACATATTGTACCTCATTAATTATGCACATATCTAATTTTGAGCGAGCCAATAGAGCTAGAGGTCTGATTTTTGGTATATAGGGATAACTTAGCAATACAATTTTTTGACAAAATGTCACGTGACCTCGGTGACCTTTGACCTCAAATATACATATTTGTCCATAACTCAGTAACCACAAGTGCTACACCCTTCATATATGGTATGATGGGACACCTTATGACGCCACATATTGTACCTCATTAATTATGCACATATCTAATTTTGAGCGAGCCAATAGAGCTAGAGGTCTGATTTTTGGTATATAGGGATAACTTAGCAAAACAATTTTTTTGACAAAATGTCACGTGACCACGGTGACCTTTGACCTCAATATACATATTTTTCCATAACTCGGTAACCACAAGTGCTACACCCTTCATGTTTGGTATGAAGGGACACCTTATGACGCCACATACTGTACCTCAATAATTATGCGCATATCTCATTCTGAGCGAGGCAATAGAGCTGGATGTCTGATTTTTGGTATATAGGGATAACTATAGGAGAGAAATTTTTTGACCAAATGTCATGTGACCTCGATGACCTTTTACCTAAAATATATGTTTATGTCAATAAATAAGTAACCACAAGTGCTATGTCCTTTGTATTTAGTAGGATGGGAGACCTTATGACAACACACGCTTTACCTCATTAATTATGTACACATCTAATTCTGGGCAAGCGAATAGAGCTAGAGATCTGATTTTTTGGCATATAGGGATTAATTAGCAATATAATTTTTTTTTTCAAAATGTCATGTGACCTCAATGACCTTTGACCTTGATTATACATATATATGCATATTTCAGTAACCACAAGTTCTATACCCTCCAATTTTGATAGGATATTAGACCTTAAGATGTCACATCTTGTACCTCATTTATAATGCGCATATGTATTTCTTGGCTGGCCAATACTACTAGAGGTCTGATCTTTTTTTCCCGATTTAGAACCATAACTTAGACATGCCTCATGTGTTTCAAATTGGGAACAACGACATAGACCTATGTGCCCATAGATCTCATTATATACACTCCAGTGATACTTCTTAATGACCACATTTTCCTGCCCCATCAAGACTAATACTCCTATTACAAGTGGGGACTATGTCATTGTAAATGACTTGTTGAGTTAATGGTTGTATCACAGTATTCGATATATCTAATTCTGTATTTTTCCATTTTATATTCTGAATAATTACATTAAACATATTTCACTGTCTCCAGTACATTTCATTTAAGTATTTTCACTTCATGCACTTTATCCCTTTCACACATGTTCAAATATCTGACCAGAGAACAAACACTAAATAGTCCAGGATGGGAGCTACAGTGTCATTGACGCTATTTTTTATTTGAAAACTCTTGCATCTCATATCATGATAACTGTATCGTCATATTTGCAGACATGACCTGTGTCTACTGTTTATTGCTTCTTGAGAGTTTAGTTTTCCAAGTGAAATCGGATAAACATCTTCCTTGACCCTGACCTCAGCTTGAATATGAAAGCTATTAATATGTGCTTTTGTAATTTCCGTGAAAGCGTGAAGCGTATCTTTTGTGGAAAGACGAATCAGAAATAAGACTAGATGTCTATTATTGCTTAATTCATGGATCCTAGGATGAATTTACTGCGGATCATTGACACTGATGGTGATGTTAACCTTACAAAATAGCAGGCTGTCTTTTTTCACAGTTTAAATATACTGCTTTAAAATGACAGTTGTTAAAATCCACACAGTTGCATTTATATCAAACTTCCTGCCCAATTTATTGACGTGTGGTTAATTTATGCCAATCATAAATTTTTTGGCTGCATTTTCTTTTTTATGTTGGATGATACCATTTTCTGTACATTAAAATTAGGGCACACTGGTGGAGGTTGTCCTCACCTACCATGTGACAGCGGCATGCTATTGTAATAACTCTTCTTATTTGCTGGAGGTGTTTTCCAGCAAGGAGTTGTTTTCAAAGAGCAGATTTCTTGCCAGTGGCGGAGAGCTGGTTTTAGATCGCACCGAACAAAGATTACAGACGCAAATCAAAAAGAGAGCTGTGTTTTCGTGGGGAATACTGTATGTGATGTGTTTTCACAGGCAAAACAGAGCGTGATGGGTGGAGTGTGTACTTTTTAACATGTTTGCATTCACTCTGAGTTGGATGTATTTCAGTCAGGTCAACGTTTGATTTCAGTGTTGATTTCAAATATAGGAGTATTCACCTCCCATGACATTTGATCTCTCAGTGGAATGGACAAACATTGAAATTTGTATTTTGAAATGGTCCATACACAGGATAGATTTCCTTGGAGATGGCAATTTTTCAATTTCAACTGTACACAACCCCATTTCAAAGAAACTTCTTACTGCGTACAATTTTAATACTAAATTTATTTCCTTTTTATCCTTAATTTTCATGTGATATTCAGTGTAGCATGTTTTATTTCTTTGCAATGATATTACTGTTCTATGCACTGTTTTTCACATCACAGTCACATGTCAAATTGTGAGTTCAATGCACTTCTACTCCTCAACAGGGAGTTATGTAAATTCTTGATTGAAATCAAGGTTTATGTAATTTTTTTCTGCGTTTTTACTTTTATGTCACTTCTGCAGAATTTTGAATTATTTATGAATTCATGTGTGAAAAATATTCCACCAATGGAATGACATGTCTTTGTTTTGGTCCCCAATGTTGAGTGAATTTTCAATAAAATCTTACTTGTTTACTTGATTATTTCAAATGAATTGTAAATATCTACTAAATGCAGATACCTGTGACAGTCTCATTTTCATCAATAATGTGTCTTTCCACTTACCTTGCCTTGTATGTAAAGCTTTTGAAAGCAGAATTTGATCAGATTTAAATCGTTATTTCAAGACCACTCCCTTGCTTCAGGCAGTGTGGCATCTTCACATGTCACATACATCATTTAACGATGGTGTAAGTATAGTTTACATATATTGCACATCATGTGATTTGGTTTCTGTGTATTTGCCATCTTGGAATGAATTGTATCAGGTGCCTGTATATATTGCTACAATGACAAAATGTTTGATTTTTAAAATCACACTACCACACCTGTAATTCTGACTTCAGTGATGTTGACTGTGATATCGCTGTTCTGTCAATTTAACGCATTTCTGTTGGCAAGTTTTTTCTGACATATGAAATCCCAAGTAACCAATAGAAATGTCGAAAGATGTCAGTTTTTGTGTCGGTGATATTTTGAAAAGGGTTCCCCCAGTCTGTAATCAAAGCTACCATGGATACATGATACATTTACCTGTGTATAGACATCATATGAAAAATACTTTATATTTGTCAAGTAATTATCTAGAGTCTTAAAAATTGTTCCTAAGTGTGAAATAAGTGAATTAAGTATGTGTTGTATTGCCTTTGTGTGTTTAAAATTTATGGAATTCAAACATCGTAAAAAATAAATTGTGGTATCTCTTAATGAAAAGAAAATGTAGAACAACTATAGCGGTTTATCTTTTCAGCTTCTGATCCAGTGTTGGACATGTGTACATCTGGATGTAAATATTGCGTGTAAAGAATGGAATGTTTACAGCTGTTTTTATTTGACCCATTCACAACCAATGTTTTGTTCCAGTTATGTCATCTTCAGTGGTACGGTATGTGACCACCCATGACATTGTTAGTTTTAATGATCCTGATTTTTCATCAGTTACAAACAAAACTTGACATTAATGTCGTCTGCTTTCATGTTCTTGAAATCATGCTGTGTTATCATGATTGCTGCCTGGACTTGCAGCTAATTTTAATATAGCAATGTTGTAAGGTTCAACAAACTTTACATGTCCTTTGGAGTTATTTTTAACATATTGTACTGATGATGATGATGATGATGATGATGATTTTGAACTTTGAGTTTCCGAGCAACTCAAGGTCAACATCGGAAAACACTCAACTTGTATCACCTTTTTATGAATTCAAATATGAAATGTATAACCTGGATTGAATAAAAATACTCATTTGTCCAGAGAGTGTGTCCTTTATCATCTGTTGAAGCCTTTCTGTGATTGGCTTACAAGGAAAGAAGTGCACTTTTGATTGGCCAATCTCAGTCTGTGTGGTATTGAAATGATTCGATTCTGTGATGTCCCTGAAAGAAAGCGCTACCAGGTATCAGGCGAGATTAAAGTGGCGCTGTGACTGTTTGTGGACCATTGGTTCCTACAATTTTACTTTTATTGAAAAGTAGTTTTCTTCCAACATGATGATCTGAGTGGTCACCAGGACAGACTTTCACTTCAGTTGCAGACAAAACTTATTTCAAATAGAAAATGCCTTGGTGACAAATATTCAGTCAATTCTCACTCTTTCACAACACTTGGCTTCTCTGCTGCTCATTGGACTGATTTTAATGCTTGTTTAGCAAACAGAAGTTTTCACCATTTTGTGTTTGTGAAAATTGACAATTCCAGTTTTCCTGATGGAGTTAACACAGGGATGTCAGCCATTTTGAATTTCAAATATCATGAAATTTCATTAGTTTCTGTAGTAATGTTAAATATTTGCATGGCAACCCCATTTTCTATTCTTGATCATGAAAGAGAATGGTTTAAAATTTTCCGAGGAAAGTTTGAGAAAACATTGACTATTAGTTTCAAGGCATGCAGTGGTCTATATGTAGTGACCAGTAGTGGACACTTATTTTTGCCACAGGTTCCTCTAGCAATCTACAAACATTCCATACAGTACACAGAGCTTATACTAGTCTGGCAGAGACCCTGCGATTCGCGTTCTCTCCTGTTGGAACACGCGTGTGCCCTTCAGAGACGCGACGCGAATCCCAGGGTCTAGACATTCTTGCAAGCGACCGGTCGGATTTCTGCCTGATCCGGGTACTTTATAGAACTCCACACATCCGTTAATCAAAAATAAATGACAGGTAGCATAGACAAATAAAATTAAAAATGAAAAATAAAAACATTCCGCGTATATAGGTCTACCAGCTACTAGTATATATTCTCTCTGCCCAGTTAGATAGGTGTTTCTTTTGACATCACTACCCTTATGAATATTCATATACTTGCAAGAACCAACAGTCACTGTGTCCGGCAGCGCGTGCTCACAGCTGCACAGCCTTCAAATGCAGGCCCATCGCGGCGCGCACAAAACAAGGCACAGCGACTGTGGAGAGTCTAAACTTATACCAGACAACCAATATTAAAATATTAAAAGACCTGTAGCTGTCACTTTTGAAGATTTTTTCACTATTTCTATTTTGTATGTCAATTGTGAGTTCTTGCTCTACTTCACAAAGCAAGTTAGAACACCTGCTGGCTTGTCAACTACACTGTTATTGCATACATTTGAATTCTAGTCCAGACCAGAATTCACTTGTCAGCAATATACAATGCAGTCTACACAAGTACAGGCTTTGAGTTGACAAGCTGAATACTGTGTATTTCAATATACTTTGGAGAGTAAAACAAGAAACTGTAATCGATATAAAAAATAATCAAAAGTTACAACATCTGGCCCTATAAGGATTCACATTATTGTTTCGTGCAGGTGATCAGAAGGCATTTCATCGTATCTTGAAACAATAAAAACTAACGACCATGTCATTTGTATAATTAGTGTGGTTGAAATTACCACTCTTGTTGCCATGACTACCATCACAAGCTTGCACGCTAAAACATACTTTTCTTTGTGAAAATGATGATTCTTTTATTTCACAAAAAGTCTCACACAAATAATATGGAAATTTCAGCCGAAGAAATGCCATTGTAGAGAATTTGAGAAAATAAGTTAGGAAAGTGTTCATTTCAATGTAACACTGTCAATGTTGTCCCAAAGAGCAATACAACATATTCATAGAGGTGTACATTGTACTTTGTCAAGTCAGACACTTGTAAGATAGCAAAACCTCTGTGATATCTTTTGTTATGGGCCATACCATTATGAGAAAGGGTGGCTTCAGGACATAGACTGTTTGACTTCAAGTGATTGTCTCATGTGCAGACCAGTATATTGCTGTGAAATTGTTGAAGAACAAAAGCAATGATGTTTGTGAGAAAGGTTACAAAGTTCAGTGTGAGAGTAAAATAGACAAAACAGTTCTGAAAATTTACATCAATTCTGATCAGTTTGGTGACTTAAAGTGTGAAAGTATTCTGAAGTGGAAAATGATACATTCTGCATAGACTTCATGCTAACCTGCTGTAACTTATGACGGAGCTTGGCAGTAGACACATCTTGATTCAAGTTTGGCAATAACACTTTCTTTAGTCTTAAAATAAATACAGCTTAAATGCCAGATAACCTTGGCAGGTGTGCAAAGTCATGATTTGGATTTACTTATATGCGAGATTTGTTTCTGATGTGTGTTGCTTGCACCCTTGGTTGTGAAAATATCTGACAATAACCAGAATTCTTCAAGTCTGCAAATTACACCTGATGCAAGCTAGCTGCTGCCATAATTTGTCCTTGACCCTAGGGTCTCATGATTTGGCTATAATGAACATAACATCAAGCTTGTATATTTAAAAAGAAATTAACTTGTCTCATGTAATACAACATTTTGCTGTCACTCATAAGTAATTCATATACAGAGTTACTTTGTAGAGTTCAAAATCTTAAGAAGATCACAGCTGTCACTGCTGTCAGAATCATAACTCACGGTTTTGAAGTCATCAAATTTAACTTATCTTGAATGATGAGCAAAAAGACAAAGGGTAAGAGAATTGCACTTCTACAAAAAATATGAACTTGTTTTATAAGCTGAAAGGTTCCATGCGTTGCTTGAGTGTCCTTGTACTTGACACACCTGTGTCTGTAGTGACCGTAACATCCCACGACAACTGTGTCCATTATTCAAAAGTTACAAATGCATAGTTGTAGCATAGATCCTGGAGAAAACGAGGCTCTATGGTTATAGTAAGGCAATGCCAAGCATCACTGTACTCAACAAGAAATGTATCATAGCTGACTTTGTTTTCATCCTAGCTATGCCAGCCTCTTCATCAGTCTGACACTTCTATCATAAAGGTTACTCTCGAAAATCTTTCTGTTTCAATTGAAATGGAAAATGTAAGCCTAATTTACTGGTATTCTTATAAAATACACATCAGAGACACATCTAGGAAACGTTTTCAGAAAAAGAGAAAATATTAGGTCGACTTTAAAACGTCTAAAATTCTTTATTATTCAGTTTTGTTATCTATAGAAATATGAAATTTTAACACAAATACTTCACAGTATTCAAGAAAACATTACAATGTCATGTTATATGAAGCTTCAGTTTCAATCATAACAAGAAACCAAGGAAATTTGCCCCAATCTCCAAATGTTCATTATCAGAATAAAATTGCCTGAAGCGTTGAAATCTATACTTTATCCTTGTGGCAAAACCAGCAAAATTATCAGCCAATCAGTAAATTTGCAAATGTCATCAACTAAGCAGGATTCATTCTTAATTCATTTTCATGTGTTTCCACACTCTTCCGAATTCCCATTGTATTTTCCTGAAGACACGCCCCTTCTACGGGGGGGGGGGGGGAGAAAGGGAGGGTGTGGGGGCGGGTATAGTTCATAAATCTTTCATATCAAACTTCAGACAATGAAGCTGATTCAACACAGTATTCATATTCAACATGCTTTGCACATCATTTCAAGAAATTTCTTTTTAAGAAATCATGGCCAAGGGTCTGCCTGAAATGTTCACTTATATCATAAAACTCACGTTTGCACGTACATAATACAAAGATCAAACTCTGATTTAGCAATTCCATCAATAGTGTTTTAGGGTTCAGTCGTCACCATCTACCCTTGTAATAACCTGCCAGTTTTGGAATATCCCATGCAAATTCTTGTGTAGTCGCCATTGGCCAATGTGAGAAGTAGTTTCAGTATTACCAAATACGGAGGTGTCTCGGTGTTTTCTGAGAGGGTGTGATTATTGAAGCGATGTTTCCTTTCAAAGATATCGCAGTTACCACATAACCCGAACAAGTTCATCAATGAAATTATTCTGGTCGCTGAATAGTTCATAAAATTTTGGGCAAAAATACTGTTAGCAAAATATTGCAAGCGACTATGTGCGCATACCACCGAGTAGGCAGTGCGATAGCAACGCATTGGTGACTACAATTATCAGAGTGACAAAAATTCGAAAAAGAAGAGGTTTCGGTCCAGATACGAATTCAAGACATTTTGAAAAACTGATAATGAATGGTAATTCTTTTAAAGACCATTCAAAGTGGTTTGCAAAAGTGGAGATGAATGCACAGAAACATTACAGCTCCTAGGCATATAGTGATTCTTTTCCGACAGAAAAGCTGCGCATGCGCTCCTAATACCCTACATGATAAAGTATTTACTGGAATAATATACCAAACCAGTTTCGGTACGTCATGAAAATGTCTTGAATTTACAAAAATGCTAGGGACAAAGAACACCCTGATATTCCAAGTTCACTGAGTCTGAATAAATGGCAATTTTTTCTAAACCTATATCCCGACAAACAACAAGTTATTAAGAAAAACTGAAGATTTACATGATTATGAAGTGAGCTATTTGAAATACGTTAGAGCTTAAAATATCGTGTACGCAATAATTTGAAATTTGTAATACTGAAAACCATATCTTAAGCCTCTTTTCGTGGAAAGACGTGTTACTTACATACGCGCCTTTGATTACAAGCTTCAGATTTTCATTGATTTTCACAATCTTTTCACTCGATTTATGATCACCCCAAGCTACAATATGATATTCCGAGTAATATCCCACCGTAACTGTACTTTGAAAAGCAAATAAATACTTAATGCTGGAACTAAGGGGCAATGTAATTCAATTTCCTATACTTCACATTATTATACTGTCTATTCATTATGAATATTGACATCTTTAAATTGCATTGTTCATTTTGAAATTACTGTTATATTAATTTCATAAATGCGGCTAAGGAACACTTTATTAATGGCGATTATTGGTTGATATGCGTATCCCGTGAACGACAGTTTTGACGACTCAATCTCTGGCACTCAAGTACCTTCTTTCCAAAATACACAATTATTTAGACTTGGTTCAAGTCTGTGATTTATGAATGTTTGAGTGGAGTGAACGCAATGATTTGTATTTTGCTTTCATGTGAAACGCGCGCGTGAGTGGAAGCTATGAGTTGGGTGAACGCTATACAGGGGAGTTTCACCCGGTGAATCCGGCAGAAACTAACTCACTACACTGCGCAGACTCAAAGGTAATGCATTCAATGGCTGGGAAAACCTCACATGGGCTTCCAAATTCCAAACAGGTTGGTACGAAATAGGAGAGACACAAGAGAAACTATTTTAAATGATTTTTTTTAATTCACCGACTTGAACCAAGTCTAACAATTATTCAGAAAGCTACCGAAGGTTTTATTGATGTAAACGACTGTGAGGTTAGAAAGCCGAAAGGAGCTCTAAAAAAGTTTCCTTTGAAATTTGCTGTGCATTTTGTGTCTTCATTGAGATCGTCAGGTCGGTGTAAATCAAAGCCTTGTGGGTGCAAGGGACGGATTATTGAAAGCAGGGATAACGTGATTCCAAGGTTTTGAGAGAATTTACCGGTAAAAATACTACCAATGACACTGTACCGCCACTTTGATCAGAATTACTTGTAATACGTATATAAATGACACCTTATATTTATATTATAATTACAAATCAAGGTTTCGAGTGATGGAGGCACTGTTTCGAGGGAATTTAAAGGTTTTAATAAAGAACAAGTCTAATTTCGATCTGAATTCAGACTTGTATGAATAACATTTCCGTCAGGCATGTTTTTTCTCATACAAAGTCAATGTCATATACAAACACACGCTCTGCTACGAAACTGAACGACATTTTAACCATTTACGTGTTCTGTAGCATTCAGATAGTCTTTGGATTCACGACTTCACCTAGCTATTTTGGTCGATGAGAAGCAACTTGAGGAGTGTTACACTAAGGCTATTGCGAGGCCGATTGGCTGTTTAGAAATGATTTAGTTATGTCGACGTCGATGACATCCAACCATCCAATACGCTATAACCTTACGCTTGTACATTACCAGAGAAATAGCTCGTCTTCAACCAATATTAAATTGTATGCAAACGTATACTAGATACTGAAATTACTGTGCATGTGGCGCATGCATTTACAGACCTACCTATACCTCCCTCCCCACTAACATACATACATACATACATACATACATACATACATACATACATACATACATAAATGCATACATACATACATACGAACAGACTGACGAATGCCGACATATTTTTAATCCTACGGGCTCTCACAACTGTATTACTTGTTGCGAAGGGAAAGTAAAATCGTTGCCTGCTCATTTGCGTTCAATTTCGCAAGATTTGCTGGGATTTCAAAATCGGATTGGATGGGGAATCATTAACTGACACGATCCAGGTTGGACAGATTTTTCACTGGAAACAGCAAAGTTATATTCCAAGCTCCTTGTCGCCTTCGTGGTCGGTTACTGTTCACACGTCGCCAAATCTGACAATTTTATTGTAAATGTGTTATTCCGACATGATGCTGTCATCTTTATAAACGCCGCATTTTACAATTGGGTGTATAAGTGTGTGTGATAGAGTTCCCCACTAGGCGGCACAAAGTTTTGCGCGCCAGATTTACATCCAGGGCTGTGCAGAGCATCTCTGAGAGCGTCAAGAACCTCAGCTTTCACTTCACTGCGCACAGCATCAATGATGTCCTCCCTCAGAAGCTGCAGGTCAGTCTTACTGATTCTCGACTGTGACAATGCTGCCGAAATCGGTAACGCCGGAGGCGGTGTCGCCGTGACAGGCGTGCCGTCAGGCGTGGGCGCAATCCCGCGAAGTTCGCAGATAATTTCCTCCTTGACATTTTCAATTTGCGATGTTCCCCTCATCTGTTCTTTTTTCCTGTCTTCTCTGAGCTCGTATCTGATTGGAGAGAGCCGCAACGTGTGAGATATAGATATATAAAAAACTTCAAAGAATTGCCTCACAAGTGCGTGTTTTCTCAGCTGTTGTAATTTTCAATTTATTCCAAGACAACTTGAAATGTATCACACACAGATATATTTTTCATTTGCAGGTGTTGTTACAGTGACATTGTTAATACTAACACATCACCTGTGTGGGTTAAGTAAGCTTTTGTGGTAAAGAATCTTAAACCATTGCTGCTATGCAATTGTGTAAACACGTCAGGGTGTTGGACATACATGTACATGCAGGCAAGGGTTTTGAGGATGAACGGGTGTGTACCAACCTTAGACTTGAAATGTCTTGTTTGATTTCATTGAGGTCATCTTCATTAACACCGTCTTGTTTTTGTTCTGCCTTTCGTTGATGTATGTATCGGCTGACAAGCCTCTTCATAACATCTTGGTACTTGGTGTTTTTCTGAAGGTTCGGTCCTATCATCCCATCGTTGCTTTGGTGAGTTTTCTGCAGGAAAAGGCGAGAGAAGACAAATGTTTGTGCTTGCATGCATCTCATTAAGATTGAAAGATCAGACAGACGTGTACTGCCATTTATGAGGAGGTAAGTCATGCGGGTCAAGTTCAGGGTTACTCTACTAGCTACACCGTCAACATCTACATGTCATGACTTCAAATTCGAAACTATGTGGATTTGAAACCTAACGTACGTGCACTGATTTGGATCCGTCCATAAGCGTAAACCATAACAAGATAGTGAGAGGGGCATCTTGTGTGTGTGTGTGGGGGGGGGGGGGGGTTGCACAGCGTTTCCCAACGTCATTGTCTTTGGGCCATATCTTCGTATTCGTCGTAAGACCAAGTTTTAAATACATGTCACATCAGTCTGAATGCTATGACGGATGGACCGACATCTTCCGACCATTACATTCGATAAATTCTGTAATTAACACCGTTCCCATCATTGGGAGATACATATTTCATAACACACAAATTCTATTTTTATAAATGTATTAATGAAGTATAGTTTCTTTGTTTCATACCGCTAATTAACTTCAAAGAAGGGTTTTAATTTGATATTGGATTTGGACATCTATGGAAAATTATACAGCATTCAACATGTCTCTCGAGTATAATTGACTCGGTGATTTAAGAATTCAATATTCTTTTGTCAGACATCGCACAAATGCGTAAACATAGACAGCCATTGTGGCCTTTGAGACAGATATCTCAGAGGAAACATCTCATCTAACCCATCGGACACAACAACAATGGGTCGGTTGGTTATGTAGTGTGCAATAGAGGTTTCGTTACTATGTAGGAACATGCCTTGCAGGTTTACTACGACACACTTCTCTTGTCAACAAGTAAAGTGTATGAACATTCGACTTCCCAGCTGTCCAACTATTAACGATCTGCTCTGTCCATGTACGTTTGTCCATTTAGCGAATATGGCCCAGTAAAGAGCGATTATGTGGCTTAGGCAGGGTTCATCAAAGTCCTATCCACTCAGATCCTTAGGACTATCAACTCAGATCCATAGGACTATCCACTCAGATCCATAAGACTATCCATTCAAACTCATAGAATTATCCACTCAGACACGTAGGACTGTCCACTCAGATCCATAAGAATATCCACTTAAACCCATAGAACTATCCACGCAAACCCATAGAATTATCAACTCAGATCAATAGGACTATCCACCCAAACACATAGAACTATCCACTTAAACCCATAGGATGTGACTTACATAGGCTGCCATACCGTCATAGGATATTCATACCTGTTACAAAACATCAAACACAAGAAGACTCAATCACACTACAAACTCTCACCTTGATAGAACCTTCCAAGGATTGACGTTGTGGCTTGGATTTGGTCTTGGCACATTTACCGCACATAATCCTCCTTATTGCTTTGAAGAAGTATGCAATTGACTTGGGGCTAATGATTAAGTTGAAGGGAGGGGGGAGAGTTGACCCCTCATCAAAGTAGCTCATCCATAGCTTTGTGCGAGCAAATTTCCATTCCCTGTCTGCATGGTCCTGTCAGGAAAATCAACATTCCATACAAATTACATCAAACTACACTAAACCACAAGATGTATTTTCACATTGTGTGGTTCACATTTTTATAATCAAAATTGCCTGATAAATAAAACGCCATTTTCAGAAACAATGCTTTTCTTTTCTCACAATTTGTTTTTGCAATATCTTGATTCGGTTTTCATATTACCGGGCTGAAAACATGATCATCATAATAATTTTATCGCAGAAAATGATTGAACGTTACATCCGTGTGAAATCGCAAACATGATTTTGTATGTTTCATAGCATTACACCAAAAGAAACAAAAATGTTGTTCAAGTATAGTCATGCAATTATTAACAGTAGCATGCATAAAAATTGAGAAGATAGGGAGACTAGACAGCAATAAACTAAACATTGACAAACCCTGGGTTCAAGCTCAACAAGTTAGGTGTGCTTGCAGAATATAAGTTCTTTATTTTATTGTCATTTCAGTTTTTTACAACCAGATTAAACATTTTGGAAAAAACGAATACTCAGGTGTACCCTGGGTGGTGTCACTGTTTGTGTTTATATCAAGCTGTACTGACGGGTTTTTTGCTTCGTTAACCTCCTCACTTATTCACAGCGAAGACAAATTGGTGAAGAATTAAGAAACTAAAGGAAGAAAATCATTTTTGCGAAACTGGTAAAATCTGTGCTATCCTCTCCAACGTACGCATAAACGTTGCCTTCTGATGACATACAAAGTAGGCTTAAGCTATCTAGTAGAACAAAATTGCCATGCAAGATTTTGCTCTGTCTGATTATTCTTTAGAAATCACTTTACCGATGCACGAAAGAATTTTACCGGTCGGCATCAGACGGAATCACTACAGCTTTAACAAAACCAAAGTAATGACTAAAAGCCTTTCTATAGGAAACATACTCTTAAATTTAAATTTACAAGACTTGTATTTATGATCGATCTGTTTTGCTAAACATTCCATGTTTCTCTTTTAGTTTCCTATTTCAATGAAGGAATTATCACTTCAATCACCTTTGCTAACAGTCGCTGCCTTGGCAATAGCGATCAGGTGGACAGGATGTGAAATTATAACAAACTAAGTGGTACACTTGTATTTAAAGTACGTGAAAATTATATATCAACTCCCTATACATCAACCGGTTTCATGACACAAGGGTTGAGCATAAAGGGGGGTCTGAATCGTACTCCCTAGGTTGGATATTCTGCAAGCACACCTACCTGTATGTGCTGATAAGATTGACTCATCATGGCTATCAACATATTGATGAGCACAATGATTGACGCCATGCTCCAACAGAGCAACAGAAGTTCCCCAATGCTTTCTGTGAAGGCCAGGTTGTGCGCAAGTTGGGTCATATCCCGCTTCACCATGCCAAACACTGCCCAGAACAACGTTACACATGTGTCTGTAAGGCTAACAAGCAAGCACAAAGGTGCGTCGTGAACATCAACATACCATACATATGCACAGAAACATTCAACCAAGTCACTAAAAAGTACATCGGGTGGAACAATCGGAATTTGCCAACGCATGGGATACAAAACTTACAAATGAGTTTTGCTAAGTTCATCATCAATTTTCCACCTTTCCGTAAAAGATATTACTTTTGAAAGACTTTCAACGGCGTGATGGCTTAATTCCAATATGTATGCAAACAAACCGAATTGCAGTAAAACTTGCTGAAACAAGTCTGTGTCCCCTATCATTTGTCTTGCAACTAAGAAGAACTGTTTCAATGAATCGAGTAATAAGTCTGAAGCAGAGCTTGCCAACATTTAAGTAACATGTAATATTATATGTGAAACTACATCCATATGCTTCCAACTTAATAAATATTGGATTTTTATTGTTGACATTGTTTGAATCTCAATTTTTTTTGGTTCTGTTTCATTGATTACAGTATGTCAAGAATCTTACAGGCACCCTCTCTTTGTTGTCTAATTTGTTTTGCTGATTGCTAGTGTTCGAAAATGACAGTGTAGTGCAAGGCAGATAGTAAGACCACTCGTCTACATTTATCTGTCTAGCCTACTCGTGGATAAATTAATCATAATATTTATTATAGCGAAATTACTTCAGAGGATAAATGACTTTTTCTTCTTATAATATTTCGTACCACAATGAAATATTAATAGTTCACTTTACGCTGAGAATGATAATCACGAATTAATCAGGCGTGATCAAGTACTTCGTTTTAATTCCCCATTATCGGTTTCCTTAAAGAGTGTGAGACAAATTAACTCACCCAATCATATTAAAGGGCTGATGTGCATTAAATCGTTGGCATTTCCAATTATTCATCCGATATGCTTTAATGACTTGGTTTTGTACACAGTGAGATAGTTATTGTTTTCAACCATCTGCGTCTCACCATTTTGTCTCCTTGGAGCGACGAGGTTTTGTAATATTTTGCGGATGCTTGCCATAAACGCAAATGATCCATTCATCGGATTTCGAAATTCAGGTCACCGGACCGAAAGTCATGGCACCAACACCCGTCACACAGGCTCGTTCAATACTCAAGTTATAGAAGATAAAATGATAGGACGCAGCAAGTCGTTTTGCCTTCTTGACGGTCCAAGCTTCCCCCTACCTCAATTTCTTGATATGAGTTGCTCATCATAGCAATTAACATGTTTAGCAATACAATGATAGAAGCGACGTGATAGGCAGCCAGCAGTGCCTCTCCAACGGTCTCTGTATATACATGACCTTTCATTGACAGTCTAATTACGTCAACGTTAACTAAACCAAACAAGGCCCAGAATAGCGTCTGCATTGTACTCGGTAAACTGTAAAGAAGATGCGAAGATGAGTTGAGGTTTTATAAAGTGTAAACCCAGCTTAGAAATTTCATAGCTGGGCTTCGGCAAAACCGAGACGAAAGTAAACCACTCTCTTTGACCCGCATGTTGCAGTATAAAAAGTGTCCATGGCGAATAGCATTCCGAAGGTTTTGCGTGTGTCAACATGCCAACTATACACAAAATTTATAAATCCTCTATTCCGAGTAAACAAAAAATAAAAATCGTGAAGACATTGAAGCCGGGGAGGAAGACATGGGTTCTTACGTTGTATAAGCCAATAGTGATTATTAAAATGCGATTCGAGAAAAGGGATTGATTCGTGTCCTTCATGGCGAGATGTATCTGATCGTGTAAAAGGCATGATTTGCAAAGTGTAAAATAGCATGGAGGATCCAGATATTGATGGATGGGATTCTTGCCATCTCTCTCTCTCTCTCTCTCTCTCTCTCTCTCTCTCTCTTCTCTCTCTCTCTCTCTCTCTCTCTCTCTCTCTCTCTCTCTCTCTCTCTCTCTCTCTCTCTCTCTCTCTCAAAATTGCATTGGAGTCAGTGTACATAAATCACCTTCAAGTTTTTCACGGACGGAAATGGCGAAAAGGTTGGAAAACGCTCGTGGCAACGAAACTCAATAATTTGGATGACTTCCAGGTGAAGAGGCACAGATACATCAAAGTGCATAAGTGTGATCGACTAGGCTGGCAATGCCAGTGGAGCTGACTGACGATCACCAACCTCGCTCCTCGAAACTATTGCTGCTGTTGACGATAATCAAAGAATGGCGATGCACTTTGAAAAAAGTTTGATTGAAATCCACTGCAAGCCAAAAACAGCGGATGGACATTTAAAAACTGTGGATGGCCCGTGAATCACATAAATGCACGCTTTCAAAAATACATTCCCCATCAAAAGCGTCCTTTCACGTCATATTCTTCAAATTTCTGATGAATGCAAATGTCTCACACAAAATTGCCCTTTTCTTTAAGCTCCTGTACTCGCACCAATGGATAATGAATGCCTCACAGCAGTCTCCAGTACCCGATACGTTTATATAATCTTTGAACTTACAGACGTCTAGGATCATACGAAATGAAATATTTACTTTTTGACATTTTCGCGTGAATTGTCCAGACTGGTACTGAGTACCTTAATGGTGATTTACTGTACTTCAAACGTAGGATGAAATATAGTACATGCATGTACTCTCCGGAGGCCATTTACGTTGCTGTACAACTTTTTAAATTTAAGCACATTTTTAAAATGAATATTGGACCAGTAATCAATCCCTTAAGTCACTCCCTGACCTATTCAGCTTTTCAAGAACGTAGATGGAAAACTCTACCTTGAAATGGCAACAACTAATATCTTATTGCCATGGCAACATCTGATCGCGACCAATGCAACGTGCACCTACCTGAGAAAGACGGTGGGACTGGATTCGCAGGTCTGGTCTGGGTTTTGTATCGAAGATTCGTGATACCAGTACAGCTGGTTCAGTCCACAAGCGAAGGACAACAATACCAAGAAGAAAATAAAGAGAAACTTTGCAATGTCAATCAGCATACATCCCAGGGAGATCTGCAACGGTCCCAGATATGGATTGGCTTGAAACAGATAGATGATCCGAAAGAAACTGAACACGTTGGCCACTGCGAACACACCCTCCGATATCAGAGTAGGGTCGTCGACGGGCCAGTTAATGCGTTGTTGTTCGCTGTTCTGTAGCTCTGGATATTTTCCGGAACCCCTGAGCCACCAGGCGGCGAATCGTAGCGAGATGGTACACAGATACAGTGATAACATGATAAAGTCAAGCCAGTTCCACCATTGACGAATGTACGCCTTCAGACCTTCCTCCCAAAGCTGTTTGCATTCGCCCCAAATAAAACCTGAAAATAAACAACCATACACGGTAAAGTTTTACAACTCTTTTCATAGTACCCAGACACAACCTCTGGATCAGAGAGAGATATAAGTAATTTGAGTTCAGCGCTGAAAATAGCTCAGAAGCGCTTTCTTCTACACAGTTTAAACTTTTCAAGTAGTTTTACTAAGTTTAGTTTCTTAAGCATACACTATACGATCATAGCGGACCAGACCATGGTGTCCTTGGGCGTCCAGAACAATTATGATTGTTCAGTGGACGTTCGATGGTCTGCTACATAGAAGGTGTTAGATTTATCACAACTTTTCAGTGTGCGCGTATTTCAATGGTCAGGGAGTTTCCCCCCGGAGGGACCAACCATTAACTGTTGAATGGTGATGCCAGAAACAAAGCTAGACGTAAACAGAACGACAATGATTATCTCATATACCAAGTATCAGACCAGCGTTTCAGCAAAGTCATAAATATTTGGTCCAAAAGAAACAACTTGTTTTACAGTTAGGTGCAATTCATTACCCTCATTTCAAAATCGGAACGGGATGCCTTTGGCTCAAATCTGCCCTAGACTCGTTCCTTTACTCACGGGGAAAGAAAAAAAAATATTATCGACAAACATTTTAAAACGCCGTGCGATCCGACGACTCGATGCATTTCGAATGGGATAATTGTTATTCCAATGCTAACAGCGATACCCTTATGGGGTGTTACACTAAGGTGTATCATCGGCAAAGAACACGATATCGCTTCTTTATGTATGAACTGTTCGCTATCAGGCTAAAAGCCTAAGCGCCTTCCTTGACTCTCGTCTCATACTCAAACCTCAAGTTGGAGAGATCTAACGTACAGCAACCTTTCATCTGAGACACATTTTACGTATTCAAAAATGTTTATCAAGATCTGCCACAGAACAACTTGTCCACGGTTTTATCACTATTCATTTCTGTATCTCTCTGTTTTACGGACGGACCGAATACTTAAATCATTCAGATTCAACGTTTTCAAACCATGGCTTCAAGAATTGTAACTCGATCAAAAATCCCTTTCCACATCACTCCAGCTCTGTGCCAGTTGCATCGGTTACCGGTGACGCAGCGAATTGTTTTTAAGATATTCGTCCTGACCTTTAAGTGCATTCATATATTTGTTTCCATTTACCTTTCAAATATGATCTCGCTCTATGTTCCCAGTCGTAACTTAAGGTCAGATGATCAGCTTAGACTTTTTCCGATGCGATCGCGCACAAAGAAATATGGAGATCGTTCGTTCAGTGTAGCGGACCATTACTTCTTGGGCGTTGCATTTTTTTGTATAGTTTCATTAATTTTTGTAATATGTTAATTTTAATCAGCGTTCTTGATCACATCATTGTGGATATTGGCGCTTGATAAATAAAGAAGTAAATAAATAAATAAATAAATAAATAAATAAAGTAATAATAATAATAATAATATTATTATTATTGTTAATATTATTATTGTTAATATTATTATTGTTGTTATTATTATTATTATTATTATTATTATTATTATTATTATTATTATTATTTAGTGAAGCATAATATCTAAGACAGGTCTGCTGGCGGTGTTGAAGCTGATGATATTGTTTCGAGTTGACACTCGGGTTTACAGTTTTCGAATGATTTTGCAAGCCACGGTAGTTGCCTCGTTTTTCTTATTTAAAAGGTGGATATCGGCGTTACTGATTCTGACCTCATGACGTCCCCCATAATTCCAATCATTTATACCTTTCGTGTTCAGCGCGGATTCTTAGTAGAGCGCTGTACTCAATTAAATTCATGATGGTTATCAGATAAATTCACTGATGTCATGTGGCATCCATTTCTGCATATATAATTCTCATTGTCAATTTCATTGCTCATTCCTCCCATCGTTTTTTTTATATAAATCAATGCATCTGCAAAGCTGAAACCATGGCAACTGAGAATAAGCCGCGGGCACTCTCATGTTCACTGAAGATTTTTCAAACGCAGCTGTAAAAGAAATCTGTGTTTCAAGAAAGAGAGTCATAGTGTTTGTACATCGATTATTTTTGTCTATTTATACTATTGAAGAGTGATATTGATTGAAAGCCCTGAAATATACCGGAAGCGTTGTCGATCAAACGCACATGCTTACCGACAGAATAGGTTAATAAAGCAATGCCAATGACGTAATGTCCGGTATATACGAGTATTAGGGTATGCTCTAGAGCAAACAGCGAGTCAAGGCAACAATAGATCTCTGCCTACGGTACAGTAAAATTTGTATCGTTACATAGACATCATCAAAGAAACGATAACCATCACTTTTTACAGTATTTTCACTTCATATTTTTGCCGTCTAGGAAAAAGCTAGTTTGTTCCTCTCCTTACATGAGTATGTTGCGATACACAGTCTTAGCCCTAGCCTTGCATGCACCTACATTTGCAGTGCACAGTATGACTGCACCTACATTTGCAGTGCACAATCTAAGCCCTAGCCCTGAATGCACCTACATTTGCAGTGCACACTCTTAGCCTCTACATGCAGTTATATTTGCAATATCATTCATTCCTGGCAAACTGAGTTCTCGTTCGCACTAGAATTCTGTTGTCAACAATAACATTGGATGCTACACAATATTGACTATATTGACAAGTGGAGCCATGTGACATTTCAAGCATATTTTTTGGGAGTAGAACTGATAAATCTTTCTCAGATAAAAGAGAAAATTGGAAATAAACGTCATGAGGTATACAGATACTTGACTGAGTCGCCGATTGATTTTAAGAGGGTACGTCCTGACACCAAACATACAGCGACTTTGTCCCTTCGATTACTTAAATACATCTTTTATCATCAATTGCCAGAGATTTACAACTTAAATTTTAGACATTGCATATCTTATCTAGTGGCAGCGGCATTTAGTGTTATTCTCTAACCGAAAATATTGAGTGACGTCCATATAAAATTTCGGTTTTTGAAAGTAGCATAAAGTTATTCCCATTTCATTGCTAGGTCTACCGGTCATTCGGCGTTGATATTATAAAGCCAAATCATTTTTATAGCCTCAGGTTGTTGTCTGTATAATCTTGCAGAGAAATGACGCATAACATGCAATCAACAACCAAAATATTTTATTATAGTCAAATCGAATCTAGTTTGCAGCTTGAAACTGTTCAGTGCGCATCTTGTCTGTAAAGAAAACGTGGTTTAGAGGGGCCATGGACCAAGCTTACATGACACATATATTAAATTTTCTAATCTTTTAGCTGTCTATTTACCGATTTGAAAAGAGACCGCAGTACATTACGTATTTCTGCCAATTGGTGTACCACATGTATAAAAGTGACTTGGCACTGACCGTCAAAGACTGGCCCATAGTCGCCTGGCGTTCACCCCACTCTCTACAGTACAGCCTACCACTTAGCAATGTTAGTGGGACAGTCTGCTGAAGTTTAGTCCTTCAATTTATTCTATTTTAATATGACCACAGACCTGGAGCAAGTCTATGACCGTCACACATCTGATAGCATCTGTAAATTACAGTGACCGTCACACGTGTGATAGAACTCTATAAAATTATCATCGATAAATGGTCACTTGTATTGCAACGATGAACGTGTTATTACTGTCAGCAACTATTGCTGATTAATCGGATTCATTCTAACTCAGTACAGAATCAGGGTGCTAAACACAACGCATTTAGTTTCAATTCATGCGTCCAATATTCATTTTTCCGCCGACAATTTCATAGCTTGATGTGCCTTACCGCACACCTGCATGACATTTTAATATTTAATGTTTTTATCTCCATGTCCATTAGAGAGTTGTATTTCTCTTCAAGACTTGTTCTAAGTCGTATCAGCGTGTCCTAATCACGTGATTGTTCAAGTTCTTTATAACCATTACGTCATGGCTGTGGAGGAGTGCACCATACATGAACCAAGCATATTATGCGAACCGCTTTGTACCTTTAACGTAGTATCAATGCAACCTCACCATTAACAAATTGCCTGGACTAGAATATCTACTTTGCTTAGTTTAAGAGGGTTTATGTGAAGCATGATAATTTGATGGACACTTTGCTACGCGCAAAATGTCAAAATTAAAATGTCAAATCTGACATATGGCTCAGTTCAAAATATTGCGTTCTTTCTCTACCACTTCTCCATCTTTGTAAGATCGACCAAAATTTAATCGCAAAGTAATAAATTCTATAAGGGCAATGTACATAAATTTACAAAGATATCGATCTTGAAATATTTTTCCTCTTATTGAGACAACATTTGTCGATGATATTTGCAGAGATGTAGTAGTCAGTGTATTGATTTCACTGATAAACGTAAAGATCTCTGTCAAATTTCAGTTCGTTCCGACTAGAGAAAAAGACTAACTACTCACCAAAAACCCAAAATGCGATCAAAATTTCAATTGCGTTTGGTTCCCTTCCACGTGGACTTCCCTCGTAATTCTCCGTGGTCGAGTCGTTCTGAGGCGGGAGTCGTACAGTTGAGGCTAGCACCAACAGCAGCAAGAAAAATCCAAACGATATACTGTGGTTCATAAACTTCATAAAGGGTGTCCGTAGAAGCTGCCCAACTTTGGTTCTCGGAAAGAATAGGTAGTACATCGCCATGAAGGGCAAAAGTACGATGACCCCGAGACAGATGAGTAACTTCACAAAGCCGTTGTGTTTTCTCCATCCGGGCAACCCTTCGTACCAAATCGACGTCAGTAGTTGTTGAGTATGAGCATGGGCAACAAACTGGGGAAATATAAAAGCGAAGTTATCAATTGTCTATAAACGTCTCGCAGAATTATTAACTTTTTGCGTGTCTTTGTAGCGAATATCCTGGCTTATAACAATTGTAGTCATATACAATTACATGCACTTTTATCACTCTCTGTGTCTCTCAGTTTATCTATCGATATGTATTTATCAACATCTATCTGTCTAATCCGTAGATAGTTACCTATCAAACAATATATTTTTCCGCCTACCCATACCCGTCAGTCCATTCCTTCGATCAGTCTATCAATCAATCAAACAATAATTCATTCATTTATTTAATCGTTTTAGAAATCAGAACATAACGTTGATATTATTAGTTCATCGCGTTGAAAGAAACGATCGTGAAGGCTGGCCATTCAGGTGCTTCATTTTTACTGGCCATATCATGAAACCAAACGACGTCGGCATTGCCAGTCTCTGTTCAATTTATTGGAATGCGATCAAAGCTGTAGGTTCTGATTGAAATACGAAAGTTGTCAATTCTGAAAAGCCCGCAGACGTCAGTCCATTTCGATTAAATGGAATTGATGATGCGGAATATTCACTGAAGTAATAGTTCTGTTTGGAAAAGGAGCAATTATTGAGGGATTTCCGTCTTTTATTTGCCTCAATAAAGCTGATTTACTATTCAACGCACCTGTTTCTGCTCGTACTTAAGGGCCAATTTCAGCCTCGATAATGTTATTTTCCCGGCCATGACGTCATCTTCGGCGTATTCATCTTCGGGGTCATTCTCCCGATTCAGTACGGCGATGACCTCTTCAGAACTGCGGCACTGCTCTAAAAGGTCAACGGCATAAGTTTTACACTGCCCGCTCAGCTCCTGGTAAACATCCTTGAACTCGTTCTCCCTCATGGCGAGGTGTTCCAACTCCCAACTCAGCTTGAACGCAGTCAGTATGGGATCGCTACTCGTGAGCGATATCCATGCAGGGCTCGCCAGAGATTTGTAAGTGTTTATGCGATGAAGCGAGTGCCGCAAACTGTCCTCGTGTTGCTTCGCCGTGCAGGTTTCGCAGCTGCACGTGACAGTGTGTGGACGCGATATTGTCGCACCCCGCGTGAGCAGAAGTTGTAATATTTCAAACTGGTTGCAATGTGCTGCCAATATGACTGGCGATATGTCTGGAGAGTAATCACTACTCTCTTCCATGGGGCCTTTAGTCATTTTACTCCATTCGCCACCCAGCATTTCTCGACTTATGCTTGGATGGTTTACCATCATTTCCACCATCTTATAGACGCCTTCCCTGATCGCATACAACAAAGCATCGCCTATCTGAACATTCGGCTGCGCCAGTAAAATTTCGACTATTTCGATATTTTCGTTGTCGACGGCCATTTGTAGGGCGCTCCTGCCGAGCAAGTTGGTGACATTGACATTGACCGGGTCTGGCGGCGTCACGCATCGCAGTATGGTAGCTTTGTCACCTTTCTCGGCAGCTTCCAGGAAAGTTTTCTCCTTGCTCGTCAGTCTGTTTCCCTCACTGAACAATTGCAGCGGTATGCTGCTGATCCCTGATATGACAGACGGGGAGCGTTTAGACGCGTAAGTGTATGCATTCAGTTGTGGTGTTACACCCCTGACGTGCAAATTAGGGCTGTTGGCGTAACTCGGAGGTACAAGCTCCAATGTAGATGACGAGAGTTCCATCATGACGATCCGCTTCTATTTCACCAGTAGATTTTCCTGAAAGATATTAATTATTAATTGTAAATGCCTATTGTTCGGCGATAATTCGTTTCCAAATCGTAACATTTACGGGTCTCCCTTGTTTTCATAAGCTTTCTCTCCTGACAACCAAATTTGGAAAACAATTACTCATTTCTCGTCTTTCGGGAGTGTCTGTTATATCATTGCTCTGGTTTTACTAGTTTTTTTGCAATAATCAACCGATTTTATTTAAAATCAGTGAATTTTTGTCACAATTATTCTATATTTGTGTTATTTCGACAATTTACTTTGTACGTAATGATTAATCATGGGTGCTGTTACCTAACGGATTTGCAGCAGGAAATTTCAATCATATGAACTCTGAATTAAATCTCCCTCTTATGGACTTAACAACGAGGACAGGTGAAACAAATGACAAAGAAACAAGCGATTTCATTCGCTTATGTAACCTTTTCGTTGAACGAGGGATGTTAGGATTTTAGAATGTTTAGTAGAGCAGCCGTATGATCGACGGAGAAATATTTGATGAAAGAAAGTAAAAGTGATGAACGTGGGTAACCGTGATAGAAACTCACAGACACATATCTAATTTGACGATGCACGAAAAAACGAATATGAGGTTGTGAAATGTTGGCCCTTTACAAGCTTCCCAGCTCATAACAACAAATTGCTCCTACCAGGTGAGTGACTTGTAAGGTATCTGCTAGACTTGGTTCAAGTCGGTGAATTAAAAAAAAATCATTTAAAATAGTTTCTCTTGTGTCTCTCCTATTTCGTACAAACCTATTCGGAATTTTGAAGCCCATGCGAGGTTTTCCCAGCCATTGAATGCATTACCTTTGAGTCTGCGCAGTAAAGTGAGTAAATGTGATTCCGGGTGAAACTCCCCTGTATAGCGTTCACCCCACTCATAGCGTCCACTCCACTCACGCGCGCATTTATGACAGCAAAATACAAATCATTGCGTTCACTCCACTCAAACATTCACAAATCACAGACTTGAATCAAGTCTAGGTATCTGCTTACTTAATGGCTTTTACGAAGCAACAATTGATCATGGTTGACTTTCTGCAAAACTATGTAACTGAAATAATCTACGAAACACGCACACGTGCTTGGGATTCGACATGCTCAATCCGACTTGGAATCTGAATGTTTGAATGATGACGGTACAGGTCACGTCTGTGTTTATCAGCAAACAAACACGTGATCTGTAAAATTTAGCGCTCTGTAGCTTTAACATCTGAATGGCATTGTTTACGTCTCCTTTGCCACTTTTCTTTTCATAATCGAAGATACGATGATAAAGATTTAAAAAACTCTTCAACGAGGAAGAAATAAAGCTGTAAAATGTTAGAAAAGAAAAGAATTTTACGTTCGAGAGTCCGAGTATCTGTCGCCCTATATCTTGATATAAAGGACATTTCGTTGACTTTAGTATGTATGCAGAGTAGTGATTCTAGCCCGTCGTTATGTCAACTGTCTGTTACACGCTAATCCTGGATTCACAGAATCCACAAATTTCACCCGTTCTATTGAATATTGATGGTGCCTACGTAATTCTTGTGTGTTGTTTCTTAAACCTGGTAATCTGATCGCGTGTGCCATCATCCATTTTGAATCAAAATTTGCAGATTATCCAATGTTGTCACTTATCCCTACTTCTTAGGGGTCATTTAATTGAAAACAGGTATAAACATAAACCATAGGATAGCGTGCAATTGTAATTCAGTGCCAAACGGTTCCAGTATTCTACCCTATTGCTCAAATTTTCAGTTATGTAAATCAACCTGGTATATTATACCTACCGAAGGTTAATATTCACGAAAATTTCAATTGAGGTTCATGACTGTCAGTTCAGCAGATTTTATTTATATACTTTTTGTTGAAGCCTCAGCCATATTGACACGCAACTTCTACCTCCCCTCCCCGGTCAACGTCGTCATGGCCAGGTGTGAAATACGACCGTTAGACTACCATCATTTAAAAAAAAAAGAAAAAAAAAAGAAAAAAAAAAAATTTACTGCTTACTTTCCGTGCCTTACACGGTAATTCTCCGTCATACATTAGTGACCTGTTAAGCATCTACCAACCCAATCGACATCTCCGATCTGGAAATAAATATCTGTTGGTCGTTCCTAGATGCACTTCTAAAACTTTTGGAGATCGCGCATTTTGCTGTATAGCACCAAGGCTATGGAATTGTCTTCCGCAGCAACTTAAAGAGTCTCCGTCAATTGAGAGTTTTAAAAAAGAACTGAAAACTTATTTATACACTAAGGCTTACAAATCATACATGTAAAGACTTTGTTGTTTTTGTAAAGCGCCTATGGGCAGTTTTTTTGGATATATGGCGCTATATAAATTTTTCATTTATTTATTATTATCATTTACAAACATCCATCAAAGCAAAGACTGTCTAGCCCTCAGGCCATGAGTATGCCCCGACCACAAACCTGCTATGCAATGGTACGGTCTTGCGTTACAGTTTCCATATTGCTTGAATGGTGAAGCAAATCAACTGTTAGCAGACCCTTTATGCGAACCCTACAAACTGCCTAAAAGTTGGCTATATTGCCTTCTCTACTCGACCTTTTCTTCAACCTTGAAATGTCCGCTGGAAACAGATTGTAGATTTGTTTCACTGTGATAAAGTAATAGTAAACATGTACGTGGAACGCATTTAGCATTTTTCGTTTGTCACGGATCTACGAAACCTAAGAATGCAATGCTATGCCTGAGATTAATGCCAGACGTAGAAATGAGTTTTCGTCTGATGGTCATTGTTGGTTAAATGAGAAAAGAACGTGCCTATTAGACATGCAGCAAAAGCAAATGTGTTTCTTACCATTTGCACAATTATGACCTGTTTAGGGAATTCACATATGGAAAGGTCGGTGAATTATAACTCAAGCTAATAATTCAGTCGGCTATGGGAGACGAATATGATGAATATCGACCTATAGGTAAACTTTTCATGAGAACGCCAGAGAGTAACGCATCTTTGATTCCTACGTTAGAGATTTAGCAATAACAGTCGATTTGATGGTTGATTCCATCATGAAAATTTTTATGGTTTTCATTGTGATGATGTCAATCTGATTGATATCTAAAATGGTGTAAACACAAGGGATCTGACAAGAACGTGTAGCCGAAACAGAATTTCGATATTTTTATGTTAAAGGGACAAAGTCGACCATTTTTTTCACGAATTTTGTTTGATACGAGACACTACTTATATTGTTTAACATGTTGAAAGATACTGAATAAATGGACGACCATGCATATATTCAACCCTGGCTGTAGACACGATACATGAAACCACTGCGAGATTTGATATGGAAAAATCTACACACGTACTTGTTTCTTTGTTTTTAATCACATAAAAACTTTTATATTTAGATGAAAGTGGTGCTTGACTTTAGGCGTGCCATGAACAATTTTAAAAAGTGAATGTGTAGACTTTTTCAACTCTGAATTGTCATCCTGTTATTCAAATTATTCATAAATAGTTCTTATAATGTTTTAAATACCTGAACAAATTGTTACTGCCTAAATCTTGGCGGATATTGTTAAGTCGCAGACGGCCTATGCCATAAAGCTCTCTTTGAAAATATTGCTCGTCTCTGCTACACTCGTAAAACTATGAACAATCCTGACTTTCAGTGAAAAATGGGACATCGATTAAAGGATGAACGATAGGCTATACGGAAGTGCGTGTGTACACAGCACAAACGTGTACATTGTTAAAAACCGGTCATACGATCGACGGTAGATCTCGATTGAATTGAACGCAATTCAAAAGCCAGGTTCAAGGAATCGGTTTTATCCACAAATGTTCTGGAACAATGCGTCTTCCACGAAAATGCCAGTATACATGTATCAGTATCACGGAAGACAAGATGGTGGTCGGCATCGTAGTCCCAGAACGCAAAGACAAGACTTAGATGGGCGTGATTTTGGAACTACAATCATATATAAACATATGTAAAAAGCATCAACATTGCAAAATTTGCCAACTTCAAACAAGATTCGATTTCATATCGCTGTAAATTTGAACGTAGATACCACTGATAAAATTAATTTCAAATGTCGCTATCGTCAATTTATAATTCTAAATGAGGAATATAAGCCAGAGAGTCTTAATTAAACCCAAATACTGGCTAGAGACACAAATTGTTAAGTCATTTACGGTCACTTTTGACTCGTACTCCGAGCCTCCCTATAAATCTGGCCCCTCACATCACATTATCGTCACAATGTCAATACGTTACGCCTTTAAACTCATTAAAAGCTTCTAAATTACACCATTGTTCATCATGCAGCGAGTTCGAATGAACGAAACAGGGGCAGTGTAATATACAAACCCCAATAACAAGAAACATTCCCTCGTTTGGCCAAACTCATTCTTTTTCATTCATTCGTGGGAGCGCTTTAGCTTTCATTTCCGCCTCTTTCAGGAAATTTGACGGAAAGTTGCAGCCGTCTGCGTCTAAGTGTCTCGACGGTCGACATGGTGTGGCAGAATTTTTCCATTATTCGCGTCTTTTCTCGAAGATCCGCCGTTAATTGCACGGAACTGTCTCAAAAAGAAAGTGAGAGTGATTGTTGAACAACGTGATCCCCGTAAGTAAGAAGCTTCTCATCTCGACAAGCACACTGACTCATGAAACCGCAAAAATATTGCAAACTGTTGATGCATTCCGCAAAAGCTTCAATGTTAGCGTCGTGAGATAGATACGGACATTGGCCCATCTTTACAGTCAACGTGCCGTGATCTTGATTTTATTGAAATAACAGCATATGTCCATCGTCCGTTGCCGTCGAATTACTCTCATCTCACGTTAGCTGATAATTTATTACCTTGCAGATTTCAGATCAGTAACGACATAATTACGGACCTCAAGAAATCCCTAATTCAATTTTGATATGCTATGAACATTTGCATAATCATGCCATCCATTTACCACGGTTTCTAATTGTTAAACAGGGAACGCCATCGGTGATTGGAAGCGTTTGCGGACTGCCATTGCTGCTAAAGAGGTTTCTAACACAGGCAGTTTTGATTGAAGAATATATGGCGAATGTAATGAAGTTATCGCCAGGGGAAATTACATTTTCATATGCTCCAGATTGATACTGTTGGCAGTGTGGATAAATCTTATGCGCGCTTTGCGAAACATATAAGGTCTTTGCGTATCCATAGCTAGTACACGCCTGGTTGACTAATTGGATATCTCGCGTCTTTTCAGTTGTTCAGTTCTTAGCGAGCCACCCGTGTCCTTCACGGCGCAGTTTTTATAAGCTTTATTTCTGAACAATTTGATTACCTGAACACAACATTCAAATGAGAACAAAGGATTAAAATCCAAGAAACAGGCAATGTCAACTTGCTCCACTGCCGTGAGATCTCGGCCTTTAAACTTTGCGAGAGTAACGAGAGTTTGCGAGAGTTAACCATAGCAACAAAGACATTTAGATGTGTTTTCCTGTTTGTGACAATCGTATCACTATACCAGCGTTCCCTGTCCTCGTTCAAAGCAAGGTCTAATCACACACATTTCCTTTTCAGCAACGTTATTTTAGGCTTAAAAACAATTAGGCTTGTCATATGGTGTCGCATATTCTTAAACTTAAGTAAAACACACTGTGTGAACATTTGCTTCTTATTTTAAACATTTATCTCCATATTTCGTTTCTGATAATGCAAACATTATACTTAGAGTGCCTTTCGCCCATTTTAAATCAGAAATAAAACAAGAATTTAAAGTATGCGAAAAAGACATGAACAAAATTACAAACTATGAACACGCGAAACCTATTGTAACCAGTGTAACATCTACTTGCACGTGATGCATCATGGGTATTGATGGATACTTCTATCAGATATCATTAATAAAGGAGCTCTTCCAACAGCTTCTTCTATCGTGTTGCGCCTTCTTTCAAGGACAAACTGAACTTGATAAAATTTGGATTCAGAACAGAATTCCGAATTTAATATAATAATTACTCTTCTTTTTACGTTGTCATAAAAACATCCACTGATAAATTAAATTCCCGTCTCACAGCAACTTCGATCGTTTGCACTTGCATTGTTTCAGTACGCGTTGTTCCACCTGCTTTCTTGTAACCTTCTTGTCATATTTCCAGCATTACCGTTCGTTATTATCTGCATCAACCATAGCTTGCTCAGTGACAAGCTGAAGGGATTTCAGTCTCAACATTTATTAGTGCAGAAAAACTTGTACTTTTATGGCGAGATATACGGCTTATGTCTCTACAGGTTCCGTATTTGTCTATTTTACGATAGACTGTCCAGTTGTTAATTTATCACCACCTATATAGTACATGTTGTATGCTAACCGATAAAGCAACTGGCCTTATTTTTCATTTTAACGGCACATGGATATTAAAAAGGCTCACTTCCGTTTTTCTCCTCGGCGATCGCTGAGATGGTTAAGCTATAGGCCTGGAAAGTGAAATCATTCGAGTCTTAAAATGTCATTTCAGTTCGAAATTTGCAGATTGGATCTATACTGGCCTTAATCAGCTTTACAACAGTTCGTTTGTTTGACGTGTTTAATGAAGAGAAGATGAAGACTCGAAGCGAGATCTGGATGAACAGAGGGGTACAGCCCATTGCCACAAACAAGAGCCAATTTGCGCCCTTTCATTTATCTTTTTCCTTCCCCGATGTTATTGTTGTTTGATGTTTTTCCACTGAAAAGTATTATTAGTGGGATAGTTTTCCTTGTATTGCACACTTAATGATATCAATCTGGTCAAGGAGCCTGCGTTGAAAACTGGCATCACCTTTCCTTTTTACATTCTTGATAATCTGCTGCATAATCTGAAAAGTACTTTGTTCCACAGCTGTCAAATTGACAATGTTGAAATAATGATCGTCTCGATTTCACTTTTAAGGATCAGTATATCAGCCATCTTTACAAAAATATCGATGGAACATGTAATGTAAATACTTATATTTTATCCTGCGTCCCGTTTGTTCTGTGGATTTGCATATAACAGCAGGTGATCTATATCCTTAAACGTTTTATTTGATACGTTTCACTTACAAAATTGATCTAAAATTTGTATTATCCATCACGCAATTGAAATTTTCGAAAATTAGAATGATAAAGTGTCACAGTGAAGGAATTCATCGTCCTTCGGAAACGGAATCTTTGACGTTTTGAGCATGTTAAGTTTACCCAACGTTTCACCACAATGATTTAACCTGAGTTTCACCACAATGGTTTAGCCCAAGTTTCACCAAAATGGTTTGTCCCAATCTCATTGTTGTCTCTTGCAAAGTGTGACCTCTACATCGGGATAAGGGAGTGTGAAAGTGTTTAAACGTGCAAACCGAGGAGCTAAAGGGAAAAACATTTTTCATTCAGTATTAGAATTGAGGTAGTTTTTATGTCGCGTTCACTTGTCAGGCTCTCAAGGTCGTTCAACGTTATATCATATTCGAAAAAAGAAACCTTGTGATATTGAGCAGGGAGTCAAAAAATAACTTTCCTCCTTTAAGGAACGAGAGTTCCTTGAAGAGTACTAAGGTCATGCAGTGCATGGGGAAACACGATTCTCACGGACTTCCCATTGTGTTGTTGTCATGGTAAGGAAGATAGGGAGTTCTTCAGGGACACAATACGAATAGCGATTGTAACAACGTTTTGAAAACGCGAGAGACTGAAAATAAAATCAGCGAGAAAGAATGGAAGTCTAAATTATCTTATATTTGTCTGATTGTGGCCAATTCATAATGGCCCTCATGCATTTCTGGACTTCTTAATTGGAAAAGCCCGAATTGAAAGTTTGAATTTATAGTTTGGTTACCATGACGACAGGTTTGTAATGCATGTTTTACTCGCCGCGTATTCGTTATCAATGTAATTAGCTGCCGCCTAGTTATTTCTGTGACGTTTCCCGTTTTTAATTCATTCATCGTGGTTAAGTGGTTTACCTTGTATGGTAAATTAGGTTGGGTGTATCATTTTGTGCGCTGTTCAGAGAAGTGGAAAGTCCTTGCCTGCTTTGCAGTAATATCCTGATTTTACGTAAAATTTGACTGCGGCTGAAAAATAGGGCATAATGTAAATAAAATAATGGACCTTAATGCAATACTTGTATGTTGGATTTCCGTATATTTTTCCCATAATGAAAGATATTTATTCCTGTACTGAATGAAAAATGTAAATAAAAAATAAATATCGCATCATACTTTGCTGAATTTTAATAACTCTTCAATCCTTAAGGGTCACAAAAAGCTCGGCAAACATTGGCCTGCTAGACGTGTTTACCTTAAAATTTTGAAAAATATGAAATCAAGAAGTTGATGAAATCGTACAACTGTTATGTTAATCGTTTTGTCAGTTTTGTTGACAGTTACAACAAAAAATATTCAAATACGTATTATAATATCATGTGTGAAACCTTCGGGCATAGTCAACTAATGCTAAATTTTCGTAATTTTACTTCGAATGAGCACAACTAAGCTTAGGTTTGATTTCAACGGTTTCCACACGAGCCTATAATTGTGAGAATTGTGTATTCACCCACAGTCATTATAATCCACTTCTCATTTCCTATAAGTCAAAACAGCATGACGTAATCAATGATGCCGTGTGAACGACTAAAACCGACAATCATGATCTATGAAATATCCTCCGCTCATTCAACGACTGTACAACCTATAATATTTCAAGTTTTGAGTTTTTCAGAGGGAGGGAGATTTTCAGAGGGAGGGAGGATGTTCACCGATTGATCGGTTTCGGTTTTTTGAATATTCTATAAGTTTTCTGCCTAACATCTGTTTGTGATATGTTTGGTGTTGATGTGAGGTCTATGAAAAAACTGGAAAATGTCAGTATCGGGGATTGGGCACGCCTATGATTTGTCAATGCTTGTATGACACTCTGATGCCATTTTAACAAAATCCAGAGGTAATTTAGTTTTTAAAGATTAAAAACAATAATGTACCGCAGAGCTAATGCGATCAGCTTTACAGCATCGTATTTTCAACAATTTTTTAAAGAGTTAAAAATGAAATTAACCCCTCAGAGCCCCATCAGCCTAAGAAATGCTGACAACCCTGTGGGTGTTCCAGTACAGGGATTACTTTCGTGGAAAGTTTAGTTCATGCTCGATATTTCAAAATACGAATATGTTACTGTTATAGGGAAAATACTCAAACATAATCAATCAATCAATCATTCGATCGATCTATTAATCAATTAATAAATCTCCTGCGATTTACCTTTGTTTTTAAGATGGCTCATATACTTATTAGAACCGCCAATGAATATTACGTACTACATGTATGATTGTCTGGTTATTTGTGTTTTGTTTATAGACATTTGTGTTTCACATAGTTTATTGAATCTTCTGGAACACAAGCAAACCCGCTACGCGTGCAGAAACCAAACTACCGACTGCTGTAAGCTGTCAAAAGGCACAATTCTTCACCAGTGAGCATACAAATAGCATCCACGATGACAACACTAATAAGTTTATGGTTTTGGTGGGAAAATAGTCAAACGCGTAAATTTTGTGTTGTATAGATATTTCAGAAATGAATAGCTAAAATGCTTGCGAAACGAACGTGCAGATGTCAATAAATTGCAGACTATTGACTGAAGTGTGATTTTCTATCTTTCTATAGTGTCGTGTTAGCAATCAGTCATAACTTCTTATGAGGGTTCGATGCTTTTCGTTCAATTTTTCCGGAAAACGTGATGTTATTTGACCTGTTTTCTATGCAAGCTCATACACTTTCAGTCCAGCTTCTCTGCGATTGTTATCAATTACGCGTCGACAGTGCTTAAGTCGAGCCGAAGTAAATGAGATTCTTTGTTTTGCGTCTGCGCGCGTACATTTTGGTAGATTTCATAAAAAGAAACCCGTCAGTGTATTTGGGTAGAGCATTACAGCGTAGCATTGCTAGCCAAAAATGCCTGCATGCTTGCAAAATGTTTCAATGTAGTATAATTATGGAGTTGAAAAAGGACTTTCTCCTTTGATTCTTGAATTGACAGATGTATTTTACATGGAAACAGTAAAGGTAAACACAAAAAATGTCTGTGTTACAGTTTCTATGTATGATTTTCAACCGTTTTACATTTTAAAATCATAAGTGGACGCAAAATAAAGAATTCAATTACTCTGGCCTCATCACAAAAGTAAACAAAAATTATAAAGTACTTCATGTACAATATGCTAATAGTGTCAAGCACCTGGCCCAGGTGAGTCGTACAAGGTCAACTTGACAGAAATATACTGTTTTGGCTGTACTTTGTCACCACGAAAATTCAATTGAAAGTGGAGACTTAGTACAGAACGATATCTGGCGAAGAAGCATTTAATGTTTAATCAGTACAATCTTTAGCCAAAAATAAGTGTAATACGATGTTTAATGGGTCGATGGTTTGCAGATATCCTCCCCTCATTTTCATTACGGAAGAGTTTTCCCCTTCCATCGGCAATGGAGGAAAATTATCATGATTTTCATAATGACCTATCAGCAAAAATGTTGTTGAAATTTTGTTTTGTACAACCTACAACACGATTAAGCCGATTTGAACTGATTTGGGATAATTGGATCTTCACATTTTTCATAATTTCTCAAAAGTGTTAGATGCCCTATCGCTGAAAGTTGCAATATTACAAATTACTCATAGAAACAAGTGTGTTGCAGGGAAATAAAAGTAGATGAGCATTTGCAGATTAAACCGACATAACTTCATTATCCAATTATTCCAAAGTAGTTCCAATCGTGTTCTACTCAAAAAAAATAATAATATCGTTTTGAGAATCTCGTCCGGAGGAACAGTTTATGAAAGCTACTACTATAGAAACAAAGAAAATGCTTGTGTGATGATAGCTTGCATAAACGCTTTCTGCCGGCAGCATCTCAAACAGCAGTTACTGCACAAGATGGGGGTACAGTGAAGAAGAGAGTACGTGTATGTTGTGAGTCGACTCAGAAACCAATAAACAGATGTCACTTGGAAGGAAATGAAGGAGTAGAAAAAGTCTGCTCATTAAGCAGTTTAGTAGATTTATGAAAGCCATTGAAACATGTGTAATGGCAACAAAAAATTAATATTTTCCACGAGTAGCTGCATTACATTGTTTACTTCGCTGCGGGTAATCCAATAGCCCTTATTTTGTGGCAACGGCTGTCCCCTCGGCATACTGCGTGAAAATATCCGTACCAATACACAGAGTTTTATTAAACTTGAGACTTCTTTAAAGGTTTCTGTACGATAGTCAACATTTCCGAACAACGTTGATATCACCCGCTGACCATAAACTTGACATTGACGACTAAGGGACTGGTCAGTTTCTTCAGCCGGGGGGGGGTCACCCTTTTTTTGACTTTGGTGATAGGGGGGGTCACCATGTTTTTGAAATGTCCAATAGGGGGGGGGGTCAGTGTGTTTTTGAATTTTGACACAGGCTCATCATTGCCTAAAATGCTAGTGTCAGCCACAAATTTCATCATTCAGTTGTATTTTTCTGCGCGCCCTTCGGGCGCGTAACTTTAATAATCAGTCATATTTTTCAGCACGCCCAACTTTAACATATCAAGCATACATACATCAGAGATATCTGTATGTTCAATATTTTTCAGCGTGCTCTTCAAGCTCATTACTTTAATATATCAGACATTTTTCAGCATGCCCTTCAGGTGCATGACTTTAATATACAAGGCATATATATCAGAGATATCAGGATGTTTCATATTTTTCGGCACGCCCTTCGGGCGCCATACTTTAATAAATCAGAGATATCTTGATATTTGCTAAGTGAAAGTGTACCATTATGATATCTGCATTTCATATGAAAAGGATGACAAATTCCTGATACTTTTCTGTTCTCTCTATGAGAATTCAGTATGAGAAAGCAACATGCACAAATATTTCACAATATATATGGATACAGTGACTTATTTTAGAGATAGAAAAATGACAAGATATCTTTCCTTCTCATTGATGCAATTATTTTCCTTTGTTTCACAGGTTTTCTGTAAAAAGATGCTTTTTTATGAACAAAATAACAGTTAAAAAGGCAGTTTTTGTCATTATTAGCTGTGCTTTTATGGTTTCAATGTTACAAGAAAAGGTCATCTCAGACACTGTACACATCAGATTTGGCTAAAAAAGCTCTGTATGGCTCCTCAGGAGATTAAATTGGATGGTTGGCAAGTCTTAACACCAATCAAAGTTTTTGATTCACTGCGTTCTCCTCTTTGATATTAATGATTGACATCCATTTCTGTACAACAGTTCAGGACATCTGGTTCAGCATAGAAAGTGTGAAATACATTCACAACTTATTCAAAATACAGCTCATTCAAAATGTACTGTATTCAAACTTTAAGATTGACACTTTGAAATTCCTATCTTACGACTGACATGTCAACAATTTCATTGAAACATAGAATGACTATTTAAAATATAAATATATGTAAAATATAATATATACGTATATATATATATATATATATATATATATATATATATATATATATTATATATATATATATATAATTTATGTCCACCTTTTGTTTTACCTATGTCGCGCCCCGGGGGGGTCACCCTGTTTTCAAAATTTGGAATAGGGGGGTCAGCCACTTTTTGACGTCGGCAAAAAATAATCCACCGCCCCCCCCCCCCCCCGGCCGAAGAAACTGATCAGTCCCTAAAGACATAAATACAAGTATAAACGTGAATGTTTAAAACGTGATCTGCTGCTCACAGTCGTATTCATACAACATACAACAGTTTGTTTAACAATTAAAATTGTGAAAACCGACTGTGTTTGTTGAATGGGACTGGGCATTCCTTGCGGGGGACGCTTTCACCGTTTTGTCTGCATGTATTGCTATACAAACAATTCAATACTGTGAAGTGAAATTTTAGTTTTTGTTACCGAGTAAAATATCGTTGAATGACGCAGTTTGAAAAAAGTCTTTGAATTTATATTTGCGTCCGAGAGGGACTGTCCCATTCAAGTTTGAATGCGAAAGTTTTCACATATTTCGAGCAAGCATCTTTTTCCTCTTTCTGTAATGGAACTTAATCGTGTAAGCGACTGTACGCACTCGTGAGAAATTTCTCACGAGAAGAGGTTTTGGGTCAAATTTCTCTCTCCGCGATGTATTGAAATTCGTTCAAATTTTCATTTAACGCGAATTCGAGTACTTTTTCCAATATGGTTACCTCTCAATAGCTAACACTAATTCTCCTTTGACATACTCTAACTCATCGCATCGGCGCACGTCCCTGCTTTCATCCCTTTGTTGCCAACATTCGATCGATACATTTTCCCCAGCAATCGATCCATGAACGATGTTGCATAAAATCGTCAACGGGTTCGAGGTATTTGGAAGGTGAACTATGCTGCTGAACAGAGTAAACAGTTCGCTTTAGGATTGTAGAATTTGAACGATCTGTTTATCAACCCTTCCACTGTGCTTTGAGAACTTTCAGTGTCTCGTGAAAGCCATGATCGCGTTTTCCAAGTAAATTACATCATCAGTGCTCAATTTACTCTGCTTAGTTTCCAGTACAAGCCGTATGCCACTTTGAAAATGAATTAGCTCTGAATCCTACTAACTTCGATTCATTAAACACTACAGATAAAAGTGATATGTAGTTCCATTACAGTGACACGATTTTCACCATGACAACCTGGAATTCCCTGGCACTCTGTCACATATGTGCAAATTGACATCGACTCGGGAGAAATTTGGCTACAATACGCCGGTAACAGAAACTCATTGGTCACTTTTTAAAACTAGCCTTAAACTAGGCAGCAAAATCTATGAATTTATTGCATGACAGATTGTGTTTTTACTTTAACCGATTACATGTCTACGGCATTCACGTTAGCATACACAAAGTCATTTTATTTACCTGATCCTGTAACAACATTTTTTATGTTTTTACTAAAATTCTCCTCATAGTACGGATGTATATGGTTTTAAACTGTACAGTGTTATGTCTGTGTTGGAATTCGAAATAAATAAATATAAAAAAATAAATAAACAAACAATCATAGACACACTTGTGAGATACATGTAACGATCTAAACAAGGAAACTGTATACTAAATTTAACCAGAATGGTAATTCTTTGTACTTTACTAAAAGCATCAGCTACAGAAACACGACAGCAGAGACAACATCAACAACATCTGCTACAATTATTGTTTAGGCATAAGTAGATTGGCTTCGTTCACATATAACAACAACAACAACAACAACAACAACAACAACAACAACAATAAGAAGAAAAAGAAGAACTTTGCAACTCTCTGAATTTGTTTTGATTGCTAAACATGCTAGAATCAAATTTGAATAAATGATTGACATCATCAGTAGATGGAGTTGCTGCAGTCGGTGCCAGGATGTCGCAGCTACAGGTGTGCGAAATCACAACCATGCTGTCAGGGTAATTTTACGGCCATTCAAGACATACGCTATGCTCACGCATGCGCACTTTTACCTGTTGCCAGCCACTTGAATCAAGAATCATGTCTATAAAATGAGAACGTCAGCAACCAATGCTGTCAAAGAAAATAGCCTGATTTAACGAAAGCCGAACTGTCACACTGTTAAAATTTAAATATTACAACAATACAAAAAGCTAACGGGAATTCTTCAAGAGAAAACCCATTAAAGCCCCATAAGCTGTACTTCTTTGCATTTTTTCCGATAAGATGGTGTGAAATCAAATACAACTTATGTAAAAATGATTACAAAGTTGTGACACAGATCGTTTTGCTAATATATCATCGACAAAAAGCATAACTTTGATTTTAACAACTAAATAGTTTAGAGTTGCAACTCAAATTTGGCCGCCGCAAATATACGCCTAAGCACCAAATATATCATCAAAGATTGAAATAGTGAAATTGTAAGACAATATGGTTTAATAACGAAAATGTCAAAGATCTCTCCCAAAATGGAACTATTTAGGGTGAGGGTGGGGATGGGGACGGGGAAGTAAAATGCAAAACCTTACAGCTAATGGAGGAAGATTTTAGTAAATGAGCTGAAGAAATGTGATGTTGCTCTGACTTTGACATTATCTATCTATCTATCTATCTATCTATCTATCTATCTATCTATCTATCTATCTATCTATCTATCTATCTATCTATCTATCTATCTATCTACCCTATCTGTCTGTCTGTCTGTCTGTCTGTCAGTCGATAGTTGATCAATAATTGAAACTCGAGTAACTATATATTTATATATATATATATATAATATATATATAAATATATATATATACATATATATATATATATATATATATATATATATATATATATATATATATATATATATATATATATATATATATATATATATATATATATATATATCTGACGTGGTTCCCTTATCGTCGTTGCTTTTGATGAAGTTGCTTTTTCTATCGTTGAATATGACTCGTCATAAGTTGATTAGATTCTAGATATGATTTGATTGCATTGTGCGTAAATACACATAGGTTTTTCTAACAGCGTTGAGGTCGCAGCGTTTCCGTCAGTGATTTCATCGATAGTCGATAATGGTGAGAATGCCCATATTTCTACTTAATTCAAATTTGAATGAAATGCTATTCTTCTTGGCTTAACGTTGAATTGACTACTTCATCCGTGAATTTCTTAAGAGAGAGAGAGAGAGAGAGAGAGAGAGAGAGAGAGAGAGAGAGAGAGAGAGAGAGAGAGAGAGAGAGAGAGAGAGAGAGAGAGAGAGAGAGAGTCTGACTAGGTCCGAATTCATGAACGACACGAACGGTCGAGATTTCGGATTGATATTAGGGTAAAGGAAATGCGAAACGCATGAAAAAGTATGTAGATATACGTCAAACCTATACGGTAATCAACTTTCGGTCCATTCAGCCGCTCTGGAGAAGATTTATAATTATTGAAGTTTGATGGCAAAACCATAATAGATAGGCATAATTAAAAATAAGTATTGTCGTCAACCCCGCGACGATCCGCTCGTGATGAGAATAACATCTATTTTTAGCGTTGAGAAAGAAATTACAGTTTGCTTCATGCATGAAAAAGCTGCATTTCCATAATCGCTTCTCATTTGTGTTTGTTGATGCTACATGTCTTGAAACGCTGTATTCCCACGAAATGAAGACGCAGGGACTGTGAAAAGAAACTGTGTCTACTCGTCTAACATCCATATAATTTCTTTGAAGGTAGTTAAGGGAAATAACATGGATGATATTCAGTATCTATTTCGCAAAAGTGAATACGCAGTTGATTGGTCAACCAACTGCGTCACACAATAATCCAGAATCAATTTTCTTGAACAATAGAACAACTGTCGATTATAATAGAAAGTTCTAGATGATTTTATTGTCTGAGGATTTCAATGTGATGTGCGGAATGTAAATTTCAATCATGTCGCTGAATTGTCACAATTATACACGTAAAATAAGTGAGAGTCTATGTCACGTTGGGCGCATATACGTAACAGGCATGGCGCTCTCGTCGTTTGCGTAATCCGGACGACCCATCGAAGTATAGAACCAGTAAAACGTGACCACACCTGAAGTCAGACGCTAGAAAATACCTGACGAACTGCGTTCGCCCGGCTTGTCTTGACACGGGCATCGTTCTAAGACCTGTCAACCACAGAGCGTATTGTGAATTAAGAAGTCTTCAAGAAGACAATTCTGACAGCATTCATCGAAAACGAGACAGGAAAGCACGATGAAAGTCAGAAACGAAATTAAGATTTCTTTCATCAAGGGTTTATGATATTGACATTAAAGGTAAACACACTGAACCCTAAGAAACCGAAAGGAAGTGACATGAACTCACCTATGTCGATTTCTTATACTCCCACTAGGAGAAAGGGCGTCATCTGTCTACAGCGCCATGTAACCGTGGGGTCGTGTGCTGCCTGGATGACAGTCTTGCCGCGGTCTCAGAGAAAAGAAACACAACAAAACGAAATCGACAGCAAATTGCCTCCTCGTCGAAAGCAGATTTGAACCAGCTATCAATCGCAACCCGCGCCTAATGAATATTCATAATCCGCCGCTATACTCCTCTGTTATTGAAACGTTGCCATGGCTACAGGGTACTTAGAGATATCTCTCAATTATATGCCTTGCTGTCTCGGTTTCTATACCATTTCCATTAATAATAAATATCTGGCCTTTACTAAAGACTTTTACGTTCGTCGTAAACACTGTCTGTCGAGTTTTCTTTAAATTCATCAGTATTCAGGAGACCTGATGGCAAACGCGATGACTCGTCATAGGCGAGTTTCCTAATCATGTTTGAAGCGATTGCCAGTTAATAACGGCTCAATTGGACGCTGTCATTGGTGGTAAGGACAGCTGCCTCAATCGACAACTCGTTGATCCGTAAACTTGATATGGCCTTCTTCAAGATTTTGCTGATGTTTTGGAGGGGGGAAAACACACGGTACGGTTACACATCATGAGTATCAGGCGCCGTCTGTTTCAATAATGTGTATTTGTTTTTTAGGTGCCCTACGAGGGCGTGTTCCCCATCACGTGTAGCATCTCTTATATCATCTTGAAACATCTGCTGCTATATTGTAACAACAATTCACCATTCCTACAAAGATGACCGATTACGAACTACCTGCCCTTGTGTTGTGACTGTCGTGACTGAAATAAGGCAGATTTGAAATAGTGATGTTCAGGCAAAGAAGGATATAGATGGAGACACCGTGAAATATTCATCTAGCACACACCTATTTAAATGATGGAAAGTGACATTGACACCGTTCGAGAAAAGCCTTTCCAACCTATTTTGCATAACAAAAGCAATTGAAGACGGCCAACGACAGGCTTGACATATGATACTTCAATTAAGAGACGTACAATGTCATAAACAAGTACACACAATTAAGCATATTGATCATGATTAACCTACTTGCAGCTCCCAACACCATAGTAAGTATCAAATATGACCCTTGCTGACAAAAAAATTGCCATGTTTGTGAATAACGCACTTCTCAATTTTGAACCACGATACCTATTGTCAACTTTCTATGGTAAAACTGTCATCGCATTTCCAAGGTCTTCCTTTACTTACGTAATTTTCCTTTACGTACGGTTTGCTTTGGTGAAATATCAATGCTATACTTACAAAAATGCATGTATGTAACGAATTCTGTTTTCTGGTCCCTCCCCCTCCCGAAAATTAGAAAAGCAAAACAAATTCTCGGAATACGCGAGGAAAGGGGCGGGTCAGTGACCATATAAGTTGTATCCGGCAGCAAAATTTAGTTAAGGTTTGCAGCTTGTACCGCGAAAATGGTCTACGAGAAATATATTGACGACTGTTCATTACGCCCACCAATTAAATGTTTGAGACCATAAGAATTAATGAATCAATCACCAGCAATTAACGACACCACCGATACATGTACGATATTATCTGTCGCTACGGCGGAAATGGCTAGCTTGCACTCCCTGCCAATAATGCAATAGCTGATGATTTTCCTTCTTTCCAGTGAAACCATTTTTCAAGGTTGGTTTGTCTTGTGGTTTCTATTCAAGGGAACTTATCCTGCTGAAGACAGGTAATAACATTGCATACTCTTGAGGGCGCAAAACATCATACGACACAATGTCATACAATATGATGATATGATATGACGCAATATGACATGATTTTAAGACTGTTAACAGCCTTTATAATGATTCTTGGTTTGATGAAATTGCGGCTACGTACTTACATAAATGTATGCGACGTATTCTGTTTTCTTATCCCCCCTCTTCCTCCAAAGAAATTAAAATAAAAAATAAAACAACAACAACAACAAAAACAACAAAAAGGTTGAAATACGCGAGCAACGTGGCCGGTTACGGACTATATATCTTGTGCATGGCGGTAAATTTTAGCTAAGATTTGCAGCCTTTACCATGAAAATGATCTGTAAATTGACATCGACGTGACGGTTCATTGTACCCATCTGGCATTTGACCTGGCATCAATAACTGCATTCAAATCTGTTGACAGGATTTGACGCGAAAAAGAAATAGACAGCCTGGAATGTATACTCCTTAAATACTGAAGACACTGTGTCTTCGATTTAAAACAAAGTTTGAAAAATTGCATTACTTTCTAAGGATTTTAATGTCTCTTTGTATAAACTACGACCATTTCATCAGAACCTCCGCTGAGTGTGAAGGCAATACAAAGTGGACGTTCTGCACATCGTTTCTTGCTCAACAGTTCCCCACAATCTTTTACAAGTAAATGTACCTCAGATATAATATTGATCTTCCTTTTGAAAAGACCACTTGGCTTAATATCATTCTGTTTTGTTAAAACCTGTTTAAGATACGTGTCACATGATCTTGCATAGTTTAGGAGGGCAATGACAATGACATTCGCGATAATCCGGACGTCGAGTACGACGGTGATGATACCAAGACTTTTATTATGTGTCACTTTGTATTTTCAAAACTCATTTTGTATTTACTGTTTGTGGTAATGATTGATATTGCTCCAAACATTGTAAAAATCGGTCGCCAACTTTTAATTTTAATTAATTTTTGTTTGCTTAATCTTGACGAAAACAAAGACATGTACAGATCAGCGACAAAATCAAGACAATACAAATCTGAAAATCGCCTTGTTTATTTGATTCGGAAGAAAATAATTTTAAATCTCCATGGAAACTTGGAAAGTTACTACAACACTTAGAGTGGATGTGTACAGATGTAATTACTTAACATTCGTCAGTACAAATATGATCGACAATCAATGCCGATAATCATCAATGCCAATGATAAACACCAACTGCTTCGTCAGCTTTATATCCATAGAATAATTGTTGAAAGATTATTTGAAAATTAACCTTGTCTTAGGGAATCATGCATAAATAATAGAGATATACTAGTAATAATACAAAAGAGAACTGCGCATTCAGTATAAATCGATTCGTCATAAAATTAATGATAAACTGAAGAGACAGACATTATATATACATATATATATGCAGTATATACATGTATATACAGACATCATATATATATATATATATATATATATATAGTGTGTGTGTGTTAATGAAGAAACGTCATACATATATATACATATACATATATACAAAATATTAATAGACAGTATATATATATGTATGTGTATGTTTATGTATATACATATATACATATATACGTATGTATGTGCGGCTATGTAGGTATGTATATATATACATATGTACAATGTACTTGTATTTGTGAACATGTATATATGAAAGATACCTCTTATCTTACGAGTTGGTAAATGACTAAGTAAATATTTCCACTAATTTGATTACTTTTTAATATTTTGAATTTGTGTTTCTGTTGACAGATCGTATGCATTTAGCAGATCGACGCGTTCCATGAAGCGACTGCATTCTTTAACTTTAATAATCGCTACGATCGATAACAAAACGTCATTTAAATCTACTTTTTGTTGTGTTTTCAGCCTCAGCAGAAAGTACTACTTAATCAAATCTCAAAAAAAGCCTCTCTAAGTTTGTGGAAAGTTGTCATGACATACTATTCAACACTGATGACGTCATACATCACCATGATTTCTGTACGCAAAGTGATCTGTTCAAACACACTTGTGACGTAAAGTATTGAAATAAAAATTGTTAAGGAATGTACACTGTTTTGCCACTTCAAGGAAAAAGCACACCACGTTCCGTGGCGATTACACAATTATCTAAATGCCCAAGGAGCCCAGATTGTCGACCAGCCGAACAATCTACTAGTACTTGCTCCAAGATTACAAGAGCCTTGAAAGAAAATTAGCTCTTTACCAGGAACTGATAATGAAAGATTTGCGAACAACAACGCGTCGTCTCTTAACTAACTATCTCCTGTGGTCGGAAAATGTGCTCAGAATAAATACATGTGTTACGTCTTGAATCTTAACAGGGACTTACAACGTACAGCAGCCGATATTGGAATTCTGTTTAAACACAAGTCCGTCCCCAGAGGTGTATCAGAATTAAGCCCTTTCCATGAAGTGGCCGAATGCCCCAGGAGTGAGAGAATACCTGCTTAAAAAAGTGCAAAAATGGAATAAAAGGCAAAACATGATCAACTTAAAGGGCATCAATATGGTTTTATCACACGTATCTTTTTAAAGGTCAAAGGTGAAGCACGTGGATAATATAACGAAGGGTCTGAAAGGATAACATTACAATCTTTAGATATAATTTTTTTTCAACTTTGTGTTATTTGAAAAGTAAGCTCTTTCCCAATTGCAGCATCTATAAACATGCCTAGCTAAACAGATAGATGGATAGAATAAGGTTTTGCCATGATTTCAGGTACATGACAGAATAGTAACAAAATTATTATACAAGTAACAAAGAAATGAGTTTCCGCCATATTACGGATGACGTAATCAGAATATTGCATTTTGGGGCAACTGGGTAGCCGTTAACGTGACCTATGCTATGACCTTGCTTTGCCAAGTTGCCTCAAATTCAGGTTGCAATGGGCTTATGTACGTCATCCGTAATATGGAAACTCATTTCTTCCCTGTAGCTGAAGGCCACTCGAAAAACTACAAACTCCAGCGTGCAGTACATCAAGTAATATTTGACACTAATCATATCGCATATCGCTATCATGTGAGTTCATGACTGACTTAGACAAAGTATTTCATCTTTTCTTGATATTAAAATTGCCAAACAACCGACTACGTCCCTTTAGCACAAAATGATAATGTCTATAAATAGAAAAAATCAAAATGTACCAAAGATAATGTCTATAAATAGAAAAAATCAAAATGTACCAAAGATATTTGTATACGATGTTTTCTATACCTTTCTTAACGAAAATAAAAAGCAAACGAAACAGAAAGATAGAACATTACCAAATTACATTCAACTATGAACTTGCTGATTCATTTTAATCACTTTCGACATTCCATGTCAATTATCGCGTGCAACAGCAATGACAGAAATTTAATTCTTCAATGGATAGAGAACATTTTTTAAATAACTTCCCCGCCGTCACGAAGACCCAAAGGAGGGGAACTTCTTTGACACTTATACTGTCCTTTGCTATTTTTATAAACGGCAAATAAATTGGGAGCACATGAATGATTGATCTTAAACCTACGTCATTGTTTTATGCTCATTTTTTACTATTGCTGAAGATAATTATGAACAAGATTATCACGCGACGATAACCAATTATCACCATCACGTGACATACATCATCAAAATAGCACGTGATCCTTTATTGCCTTCCCGGTAGTACATTTTACGAGCAAACTTCTCAAAAATGTTTGCAAGAATCTGGATTTATACTGTGAAATTTTACCATTCCTATCGGCATGCGAACAGCACTTGTAGTTTTTTTTCTTTTGAGTAATCTTAAAAGTTCGAATGCTGACTGCATTTAACCTTGGGGATCCTAAAGCAACGACGTTGTGCATTCGGAGTAAGATCCGCCGATTTATTTCGTGTGCTCTCAGACTGGTAGAAGTTAGTGAAATCAGTAGGAACGTTTTCAATGAATGTTGACTCACTATCGTTAACAGTTGCTAGTTGTATCCGTCGTCACCGTCTTGTCTACACCTTCTCTTCAGTGTTGATGAGCGCCCTCACACATCGACAAAATGTGGCATTTGAGACCTAAAAATATCTGAGCACGATCCCCGACAAGAAGACCATGGACTCCAATTTAAAATGATATACATCTCCCATTGATTAGAAATCAAGAAAAATACGCGATTTGTATTCTTCTATCGTGTACGTTCGGTTCAAACTTCGGCACGTTTATATCAAGCATATATAGATCGGCATGGAAAATTAATATCGGTTCAAAGAAAATCACAAAAGCTGGAAGACCAACACCATCTAGTAAAATTCGTTATCTTCAATGATCTATTGCCATAGAAACATGATATCAGATGCAGATATTTGGCAAATATACATAAAAGTCGTACGAAGTGTCCCCACATGAATATTATATTTTATTGGAAACTCCACACTTGGGAGCAGAGTTCACGGGAGTTCAAGTTTATAAGTTACGTCATTCGTTCTAGGAGAAACAATCGATGCGTTCGTAGAAAGCTGGATTCTCCAGCTTGTGTACGTCCTTGTCAACTTGACACTCTCCTTGTGTTATCTTCGTTAATTCGAAAATAAAAAAAATATTGCTTCATGTTTTCGAAGAGCAAACTTGTTGATCCTCCTGCAACAAAAGATCCCATCCAATCTCGCGTGACTTCATTATTTTGTCAAATCTTCATCAGACAGTGGAAACCCTGTCGTCAACGGGATCGAATTCTGCTAGTCTAGATCCATAGCGCACTCCATTATATGGTAGTCCTTGCTTCTGCGGAAAGAAGAGAACAAAGGTCACAAAAGTAAATTAGAGAGAATTGAGTTCTTCGGTAACTGTGACCTGTCCGCCATCATTTTCACAATATTCAAATTTTGAGTTTGTCGGCCAGTTTGATTGTGCTGAAAGTGTGTACAAATTTGCATCATTAAAATGCTGTCGGTGACAAGAGCATCTCAAGTTTGCTAATTTAATTTTTAACGTGACACCTTAGGTCGATTGTGTTTGTGTTGATGGAATTGGATGTTGAAACGAACGCACTTGAGAATGTATATTTTTTATTGATGCGGAGAACAGTTTTGGTGCCTCTGAGTATCCGAACCATTGGTGCTGATGGTGACATCAGCACATTTGAGAAATGTCGCTAATTTACATGTTACAATGAAAGCCGCGTCAATTTTGTTATCAATACCTTGCCATTTACATAAGGCAACACGGCTCTTCCAGATGGAAAATTAAGGATGTTGATGAAACTGAAAGTACTGAGCGACAAAATGGTGTTGCTACGATTATAAGAGATGGACCATTTGGTCTTCGGAAGGGTGTTAGTTATACAATAGGAAATATCTTGGGAGGGATTTTTTTTCTCAGCCACGTTGCTTTGTAAAAATATCCACATGAACGGAAAGTGATAAATTCTGCAAAGGATGCAGTTGTATATCTCCCGAAAGTGACCAATGAAGACTAGAAATGTTTATATCCTCATCTTATATTTTGTATACTGCCTCCGAAGATCTAATGGTACATCCGTTGATATCGAGAAATTTGCTCATTTTTAGCTCAAATGTAGAACACTTACATGAAAATGCATACAAGATTTGACCAACCACCTGGTGATATTTACTGATGGTGCTTATTCAGTGTACCAGAGATGGTGTCTTTTAATTTAAAATATGTTCTAAATGTTTATTTGTAACGTTTATTTTCAATTGGCCACAAACTAAAGTTTGAGTACATGCAAAGAATGAACATTTAATTATACAGCTTCTGTCGAAATAATATGTGCTCAAAATCTACGTCCCATGAATTAACGGTAGCAGTGGCAATGGAACCTTTTAGGCGAAACAGGGCAACATTTGAGAGTGTGTCTGCGTGCGTTTATGTGTGTTTTCCACACGAAATTCACACGTGCATTTGTAATATGTTGTAAACCGTAGAAAAGAGTATTATACCATTGGAAGAAACCAAAATTGAATGCGGAACTCATATAAATAAGTTATGTAAGCGATAATTCGAAAGACTGGGAGAAATACAACTCGAGCTATGAAGTGGGAGGCGTCACATTTACCACGAGAACATATTAGCGCCCTCACAGGTCATGCATGATAGCCACATCAAGAACTGTTGACTGCAGTGCAAGGATGTTTGTCGTGGACATGTAGGCTGAATACACACTTTAGGGATTGTGATGACATTAGGCGGCGTGACGCGGGAATAGATCTGCAACGTGCAGTGCATTCGACTGTTCAGGTGAGAGAGACTTCGAAAATGAGAACGCGATAATATGTTGTTCAAAGGAAAGACAGAATCAGGTCGTGCAGGCTAGGCAGCGATATCGCGTGCAGTTGGAACGGATAAGAAGCAGCCTAGAATGGACCTTGAACACAATCGTTTCCAGATGTTATTGTAATACATCTTAATAATAAAAGTAATTTTCGGGTTATTCGCTCTACCTTTCTCTGATTGTATATTACGTTGTCATAGACTACGTTATTGCAATGATGGGGTAAAGCGTCATCAGGTGTTACAGAGTATGACGTATTGGACAATTCTACGTGTCTGTTTACAAGATGTAATTGGAGGGGACATGTCGAATACATCCGCTGAATACGTCACGAATGTGTTCCACTTTTTTTTTCGTCTTCTCATTTGCGAAATCTCCCTTTTCCCTGAAAGTCTAATCTAACATAGATAGTTAAACGGAGCTCCACCATCTATGATTCTAGGTTATGCAGCATTGACACCTGTACAACACACGTGCAGCCACTCAGTGTGTAGAGTTCTTTTAACAACTCACGAGATCTCGCGAGGGTTGAGATGTCATCACACCTATATATTATATTTCTTCTCTTGACGCTGAAGGTAGCAGAGATTCACTCCTACACATCTGATAATGCGTCTGGCTATCACACTGTGAACAAAAATGGTCTTCTGTGTAAAAATGCCGGAAGCAGTATTTTGCGAGTGAATGAGTTGATAAGATAGTATGAGTATGACATATTAGACAATTACTTTATTATTTTAGCAAATCATTTTCTGTTCGTCCAAAGAGCCCCATCAATCCGCTTGTAAACCTCGAGATATGTTGGTGATCTGAGACCTGACGACAAATGATTGAAATGGCAGCGCCATCTACGGTAGATGATCCAGACAATACGTTACAATTTTTCTTCACCTTCAGTACACAATAACCGTAAGTTAAACCCGTTTTGTCTTGCTCTGAGTAATCTGTCTCCAAGCTTAAAACTAAAGACACGGTATTATTTATTTGCTATCAACCAGAGTCGCCCTTAGTTTTTGTCCCCATTGGTACGGGTTTTTCCAGGAGGGGACAGTTGCTCTTTAGTTCAAATAAAATATGTAGCGAATAATATTTCGCACCCACGGACAGAAAGTGTCATTTAGTGCTGGAATTCCCCGTTCTGATTTTTGGCATTTTGCAAACACGGTATCCTCTAAATCAACGACTGATGTCTCACTATTTATCAATACTTCGCCAGACAAGACAAGACTGAAAGGTTTTCTTCTCGAGCCGTAGATTTGTTTTGAAAATAAGCAATGGTTTTGTCGAGAAAAAGAAGAAGAACGGACGCGACATTGTTTTCGTATCATTTGCACGGCAAAGATAAGCTAAGGACCCCGACTTATTGTGTCACTGTTGTTGTAGTTTTATCACAAAGTATAAATCGATACTACGATGCGAAAAGTGAGAAAATGCTGTTGTTGTCATCGATGCTCCGAGCAATGAACACAAATTAATAGACCATCTACACATAGAAGACGTGTTAGGTTCAATCGTGGTTTCGTGGAGACATCTTGGAGAGATGAACAGACCATTTGCATTATTATCACTTACCGAACAACGGGAAGTTCAATGGGGGCACGTTGAAGGAAAAGGAGCTACCGAGGTTAAAGACTTCTCCCTTTAGAATTTCCTTAGACTTCTCATTTTAAAATTACACCGACTTATTCGGGCCTACCGTCCAACGTGACAATTCAAGACTTATCCGCCCGTTTGTAAGGCCCGTAGGAGTGGGTATTGAGACTGCAGTTGGTCTCGTGACTGCTCCAGTTGGCAGGACTGAAGACACGATGAACATCAGAAGCACAGTGTGCTATACTTACTATTGTTATTTACACCAATCATCAGCGTTTAATAGATTTTCCTACATCCACATATTATCATAAACCAGTAACGAAACGAGTTACGTCTGCAGCATAGAGGCTACCACATGATGTGTTTTTACATCATGTGACCGACCCCCTGTGACAGGTGAGGGGCATTGTATTAAAAGTAAGATTTTATCGAAGCTTGGCGCCTCCCGAAAATCTGTAACAAGTTTTCTAAAACACAGATTGACATGAATCCTTCTTAATGACAAACATATAAACTGGAAAATTATCTTTTAAGGTTATCATTGCAAAAAGTCGCAATATTATACCCGAAATAAATGTTAATTTCGTATGAGATGTATGATAGCGCGTGTGCTAGCGTGAGTGCTTCACGAACTCTACGGCGAGTGGAGAGGGCGCAATCAGAATTGTAACATCCGTAGCTCGGTTATTGAACTAATCTTTTTGAGATTGGGGATTTAGCCGAGCGGTCTGTCTGTTGGCCTCTGCGCTAGGTGATTGGGTGCCGTGCGTTGTGGGTTCGAGTCCCGGTTGAAACCATCGTATTCGTACAGTCATTTGACACATCATAATTTGAAAAATAATATAGCTGGCTATGAATTTAAGGATAAGCTTAGGCATAGACATACCAACCAGGGGAAATAAACTATGATGAGTTTAGGCATAGAGATACCAACCAGGAGAAATAATTTCACGTTTGCGCATGCTCTCACCCCCTCTGCTGTTGCATTTATTTCAATTCAATCAAACCCTGTTTTGCGCTCGTTTGTCCTGCTTCCACGATTAATAGACGAGCCATTATCGACTGTTTTGTGACTATTCCGACTTTCACTGCATTACTCGACGCGGAAACCGCCAGCTGACGACATCAAGGAAGTGGATGTTTCCCAAGGGCCCAGCCAATTCAGATATGTTCCGACGCTAGCTGCCTTCTGAAGGCGCCGGTCTATCCAGATATGCAGACTGGCGGCGAATTCTTACACTCATTGTATTATCTGAGTTAGAAGAATACATGTGAGCTTGGAGTGGAGTTTTCTCGTCGACCAAAGTGCTGGATGTGATACGCCTACTGCCCGCTGTTTTGAAGGTTCGCAAAGGGTCACACTATTAACCTTCAATAGAACTGAAGTAAACTGAACTTTGAAGTGTGTCAAAACCTCAGTTCAAAAAGACCCACTTTACGTATTTAATCTATGCTGGCATCTAGCACGCCTGAATAGCGTTCTTTCCACTGGAATGGTTTTCCTCATGTCACCTTAAAATACTTCTTTTAACCTCACTGCCCTCAGTAACAATCGTGAAATCTTTTAACAATCAAGCGCTACTTTACCAAATACTCCATTTCGCTTATCAGGAAAAAAGTTAAAGGCAAGATAGTTGTCTAATAACATAGTAACAAGTCTTCCCTCTGCGTGCGATAGCTCGTTGCATTCACCTCCCCCCCCCCCACAATACCCATATCAGTCTGATTTTGCTCACCTGTGCCGCCCTTCTTTTCTTCCTCTGTTTTATTTGGTTTTTCCTCAGGTAAACTAGGTTTTCTATGAGGGAAGTTAAGAGTCCCAGGCCAGCACCAGCACCCACCACACAGAACATACCAGAAAACTGGTCAAAACCAAGTTGCGTTGGGATGTCGCTTGTGCCCACCATTTCGGTTTTCGGACACTCGCCGCGGTCCGTCCACCATTTCTTTTGAATATTTTCGAGAAAACCTTGTAAGAAAAAACAAAAAACAAAAGAAAACTCGAGATATTATTCAGTTATGTGAATCAATAAGAGGACAAAATATTGAATTGCTTTTTTCGTATAATCATAAACCCTAGTTTTTCTCTAGGGTCTGTGGTATAAGCAATTAAACAACTGACGAATTCATTTCTGTGTCAAAAGTGGATTATATGCCCCATCGAGATAACTTTAATAGCGACGGTCAGTCCGATAACTCACCTTTTTCTCGAAGCTTTAGCACAGCTATGGTAAAGTCGTCTCGGTATGGCGCCCCCATAGGCAGGCCGATACCATACCCTTTCAGGTCAAAAGTACTGCCCACTGTCATCAAATCACACGGCTGCTTTTGCACTAAATATTCGTTGACAGTGGAGTCCCACAGCAGAGCGTAGCCCCCAGCTCTCACCCTTGCAACGCCATCAGATGTGTTTTGAACGATTGCTCCGGGCGTGGAGTCCATATATGAAAACATTCTATTGTATAAAAAGTTTTTGGAACTCGAGAAGAATGACAGCGGTTGACTGTTCACCACTGTACCATACATAATTTTTGATTGGGAAACTAAGTCTTCGACACTGCGAACTGGTGTATCCAGTCTTGTTATTGTCAGAAATGCCGCCATGTTGGCTGTGTATGACGTCACGAGAAACAGCGTGAAGAGCCACCACGTACCACCTACGACTCTCGCAGCGGTCGATTTGGGAGAGTAATCGACACCCTGTTGCATAAATGATCCGAAACACCACCACAAACTGTTCAGATAGTCCAAATTTCCAGCATCGGCCTTTGCAACTATTCCTCGGTCCGACAGTCGCTTCCACTCGTAGGGGCTAGTCCTATTGATGGTGAACAATATGAAACTGATTGACAAATAGGTTGCGATGACAGACACCCAAACGATGTTACTCAGGGGTTGCAGGAAGGCAAAATATCCTGGTTTAGCTTCACCTGGCTTCTTTATGAGCACGCTGATCCCGAGGGTCATGTATGGTTTGGTGAAGTCTATAGCTTGCTCCCGCTCTGAACTGATGGTCAGCGGCGCCACGGCCAAATCAGCCTTCTTTTGGTAATGCAAAGTAACAACATGTAAACATGGAAAGAAAAGCTTGTTAGGCACAAAAGTATACGTGTTTCAAAAGAAACCAATTTAAAGATTTATTGTTTCTTATAGATGCTGAGTGTGTTGTCTCATCCAACCCGTCCAATATACCTGATTTACGGTCGAACATACACTACCTGAAATGTAACATGACATTCTCCGGCATTGACCGTGTACCGAGGATTGTCATGATGTACTGACTTTGAATGATGTATTTTACAATAGTCTATCTATAAAATCTCATTGAAATATTTTAGCTGAGGGAACAACGGATGAGGTAATGCCGATGAAAAAAGCACAATAATTATGAAAACGAAACCCTCTGCACCGGACATAGCCTATACTTACGTTATCTTGCAGTTCTCGCACCAGTCCGTTCCACTCGCCATTTTCATCCATGGAACCAAATTTGCCATCTTTGACCAGCTCCAACTCGAATTTGAAATCCATCATTTCGGAAAGTGCATATAGCATATCAATACAGTAACCCTCATAGCGATCGGCACCAGTCAAGCCTTTCTCATCAGCGTTGTGACGTTCCATTATGAAAGGCTCCTCCTGAAAATGATCAGTCATTTCCATGTGAATAAAGTTCTACAACCGAGAAGGGTGCGCTTATCGAACTCAACAAACTCTGAAAAAAACATGATGCAAAAATCCATGATTCCTGCCAAATGATGTTTTTGACATTCTGTAAATTATGTATTAAATAGGCGAGTGTCAAAAAAGTTTGCTTTTCTTTTAAATTTCGCTAACTGCCTATGAAGTCGTTTAATTCATTTTAAGAAAAGCTACAATTCTGGTGTCTCAGCAAACATTCAGCTCTGACTAAAGTTTACAACAGCTGACTTACGATTATTGTGGTTACGCGTAAAGGCTGGCTTCCGAAGACGAATGTTCCATTTCGCCGGGAAGCTATAAGACGCAATGGATCTGTGTCTTTGGTCCATATCCCCATCTGTTGACAATCAAATTTACAATTAGTAATCCGTTACTTCTTGTTGGAACAGCGTATCGACAGAGTTTACAAAGACGAGTGTAAAGATTTATTGTGTAACTAACAAGAAGCAAGAAGTTCTTTTGCAAAACAAATAAGATTGGGCTACGCTCACCGGTCCCAAAGTTGCCTATTCGACGACCTTGTACTGTTTCCCTCTTCGTGAAAAGAAGGATTTTAGAGATTCTTGATGGCATTGTAAAAAAGTGCTGCATTTATTCTAACGACGTTGTATGACTGAACGACATGTGTTTGTTTGCCGTATACTAGTGTGCCGTAAAGATTGTAAAGAGTAAAGATTGTAAAAGTTTGCGTTCGGAGAAAAGGCGACACTTATTGTATGCTTGGAATTAACCCGGATTAGGACAGATGCTACTCATTAACGCGCTAAACTTGAAATTATAGGGGTTTTCATCGACTACAAATTATCTTACTGTAAAAAGGAAAAATACACACAATAAAGTTTTAAGAGGGTAATAACGTTGATGAAGCCAATTTAAGATTAATCGTGACCGCGCTAAAACTGGTGAAGTTGGTGTTACTCAAAGACCTACCGGTTGAAGTCCTTTATCGTTCAATCCAAGTATTGTCAGTTCAATGTCGTCACGCGTTGCATTTCTTGTAAAATTGACAACTCCCGTGAGACCTTCAAATTGTACCTGTAAAGCATTCAAATCAGAGGATGCACGAAAACCAGAATTAACACGATTGGAATTAATTTGGGATTATTGGATTTTCATATTTTTCAAATTCCTCAAAAGTGTTAGGTGCCGTACAGCTGAATGTTCCAATATCGCAAATTACTCATAAAAACAAGTGTGTAATATAAAAAGAAAAGCAGATGAGATTACATTTGTAGATTAAATCGACATTACTTCACCATCCAATTATCCCTAATTAGTTCTAATCGTGTTAATTGTTAAACATTCTTGGAGAAAATGTGTGATATTGAAAAAAAGATAAAAGACGATACTTTCATGATGACGTTGTAAACCTTGAAGTTGCTCTCGGTGAATCAATGACACGCCCTTTTGGAAAGTTTGCTTAGGAAATAATTTTTTAAAATTTCGATTACCTCTTTGAAATATTTCATAATTTTTGCGCCATTGTCGACGACTTCAATCTCCTTTCCCGAGCACATTTTCGTCTGCGTGCGAATTGTTCGACCGTCTTTCACCATGTTCTCCAGGGCCTGGGCCAACGCGCGAATTGCGTCATATACCAACATTTCCTGCAGGCCGTTTTCTTTGTTGAGTGAGGTAAGCCAGTCTCCGTGAATGCTATAAGGGGCTGTGTTGTGCAAACTAGCCTGACCGAGGGCAAACATAGTCAGATTCACTTGACTGTACTGAAACTCTTCAATGTTGGCGAAAGACGCTTGCTACAAAGGAAATATACGATATCGACAATGTTAATCGTCTACTATGAATTAGCTTGTGGAAAAGTGCTTTTCCGGTGACCCGACCGGACCTGTTCCATTTGAAACGCCTATGCCATTTTTTCTACATATTCAAATATAATTCGTGTATCAGAAAAATTCAGAAAAATAAATTACGAAGTTCTCATCAGATTTACCTCATTTTTAGCCGTTATCTTCATAATTTTTCCACATTATATGTTCACTGGCTACCGTCACCTTGCTTTTCATATAAACATATATGTATGGCATATTGCTGCAGAGAGCGATCATAGCTCTTTATAGGCAAGGGACGTAACTCTAAATGTTACGCAGCAGGCCTTGAACAACTTACAGAAAACAGAAACATGACGATATACACATTTTCTTCACGTACGATGCAAACAAGTTCAAGTGGAGCATTGAAAGACTTATTTGAATAAAACAATTGTTCGCTACTAGTAGAATGCAACAACTTGTTTTAAAAACACATCACGACCGATGCAAAATTCCATGATCTGAAAGCTTTTTCCGACAGACAGAATCTTAAAGAATCCTTGAATTGTGTTTCAATAGAATTTCACTGTTTATAGGCGAGAAGACGTGATATATCTTTTTAAAACTGGGGGAGGGGCGCCAATATCAAATGTCGATGCGCTACCGATGGAGGGCGAGATTTCCCAGATACTCACCAGGTCAGTGAACACCCAACTGTATCGAATATTCACCATCGCTAGTCGCATTGCCTGTGAAAAGAGAGTTGTGTAGTAAATTGTTAGAATTAGCCACCATCAGAAAGACGTTACAACTGTGCCTTAATGTTAAAATTGATCCCTTGCCATGACCAAACATTTATCCTTGTTTTTCCGTTACATTCAAATTTTGGCTAAATTTCACCCAACTCCTGCACAATGGCATCAATGGAATATTGTGCAACCTAATTATCGCACCTGTTACCATCAACAAGTCAAACTGAACTATAGTTATTAACGAATCTAAGGCGCGAATAATTAACAGTTTTTTACTCGAACACGATTGGAACTAATTTGGGATAATTGCATCTTAATATATTTAAAATTTCTCAACATTGTTAGGTGCCCTGTGGCTGAAAGTTGTAATATTACAAATTACTCATAAAAATAATTGTTTAACTTAAAAAGAAAAGCAGATGAGCTTACATGTTCAGATTAAACTGACATTACTTCACCATCCAATTATCCCAGATTAGTTCAAATCGTGTTCTCTGTTCTAAAGTCATTATGTCTTTAAAGCGGTAAAATCTTAAGCTGCCATCATCCAAGTCCAAGTCCAAGTTTCCCCTTAGGAACGTGAAATGTATCGTTTATCAAAATAGCTCTTTAAAATTGTGCGGTGATCACGTGATTGATACTCACATAACGAAGAACTAATGGTATAATACTGTGATGGCAGTGTGCTACGATCTGTCTGATGCCGGAACTTCTGACGTCTTGGAGAACGTCCATTATCACGGACTCTCCAAGCGCCCTGATTGATATCTTTTTAACTTTAATCTTCCAACTTTCGCGTCCGGAGGCCATGAAAAAGTACTCCAGATCCCTAAATCCTAGGCAGAATGGAAATGAAACCAGGTAAGCGGCGCTTTGTATATGTTAGATTCTGCAGGGGCAATGTCACTATGAAATAGGTGAAACTCAAAATGTGAGCTTGCCTAAGCTGAAAGAAGCGACGAAAACTAAGAAAAAATACCAGAATACTTTGCAGGAGTGGAGCAATAAAAAATAGTGTGAAACGTCTCTTTCTAACGGCCGAAAATTTTGGAAGGGGCGAAAAATGTGATAGGTGTCACCTCATACAGGACGACCACCTGTTGATCGTAAGTTCATTCTGGTGAGAGTCGTCATCAGGCGCAACTCGATGATACTATTTTATCCAACGGTTGCCAAAGCAAGGGTTTTCCACTTTAAAACCCAAATACTGGTATATTTCACGCTATTTCCACGATGATCGTTTCAAACTAACGCTGGGGCATGTTGTAGCTTAGCGATGTGTGTCCACTCGTCATTACATACGTGCACAAGAAATCAGAACGGAGCTTCAAAAAATATTTGACATAATATTATTACTCAGTGAAAATAACATATCAGCGAGATTTCCGGAGCGTCTGTTGGTAGGAATAAAATTGAATGAAAACAGCCAACAGTCAGAATGGCAGGCTATTCTTTCAAGAAATAACATGAGGTTTAATCTTACCTAATATATCGTCATAAACGATTACGAAGTCTTTCCAGTCGTAATAAGTCAACACGTCCATCAACGCATGCGTGAAGAGGCGTTGGCTTGGAAACATGCTAATCGTATATGGCGTTGCTATGTCATCGATAAAGAAATGGTCGGCGATGATTGTCGGAATTTCAAGATGGTGAGTTATGTAGAATATGTCCTTCAAATGCGATTTGCAGGAATCACTGACCATTATTGCAGCGACATTGTCAGACACCAAGTCACACGCTGCGATGACAAAAGGAAAAAATGAACGCTATGCAGTGAGAAAATATTTTGAGATTAAGGAACAGTGGTCTTGCAGACACAATTAGGTGCAAAAATAGAAATAATATTATAAGAGATTGATGGACGAATTTATGTTCAAAATGATTCATGATACAGTGTCAATGGATGCAATAAACTAATAATCATCAATCAATGACGTCATATTTTCAAAAGCAAACATTTAACAAACATTATTAGGATGGGCAAATTGTTCCTCACAAATGTCATCTCTGTACTTACCTCCTGGCACTGTTTGAAGAATATTTTTCACTAAGATAAAGAGATTTAACTTAAAATGTGTCCTTATCTAACTTTCCTTTCTCTACAGGGTTTGTTAAAGAGTGAAAAATTACACTCAATCTTTCATGACCATCGATGATACATACACTTCTCCATTGTTTTGAAATATTAAAAATATTTACTTGTCTCTGTGAAATATTCCGATATTATAGAGATAAGTAAGTAAGTAAGTAAGAAAAAGAAGAAGAATATCTTGTAATTTTTCTCGACACTAAAGCAGAATGCATCGATGACCTATCCCTAAACATTTCCTGGCGTTGTAAATGAATGGAGTGAACATAATTTCGTTGAATTTTCCGATTCGATGAAAGTTCACCGAAAAATGCCTCCAAGCTGAATGCAAAGTCTTCAAACGGGGTTGTTGTGACAAATAGATTTTGTCATCAACACTTTGCGATAATAGTCATCTCCAGGAAATTTTTAATGGGCAAATTGTCTATCGTCTCTGATTTAAGACTTACCACTGATCGCCCGCTTTAGAAGTGGATACGAATCAAAGTATTTCTGTAAACCAAATAACGTCACATCCTTTAGAGTTTGGTTGTCCTTGTTTACGTACTCCAGTGCCTTGCTGACCGAGTGTCTGACGATGGTGGCGTTTCTGTCACAATAGACAACACCTGCGACAAAAAAATGAAATGTTTTCTAACTGTAATCACGAACAAAATGTCGTCTTATAAATCAAACATGACGCTAAAGCGCGTAGCTATAAGTCGGTAATTGTTTGGCGCAAAATACATGCTTACGATCGTTGATGTAATCAAATTTATCGCCATGATCTGCAACGTTGTTGAAAAAATAGTCTACAATGCCTAATCTACCTCATTCTGAATGTTGTAAAATTTCGTACTGTCATTGAAGTGGTTTGCCGGTTCTTTGCCTTTAAAGACTCTAATTTTCCGGTTCTGTTCACATGGTTTCGCTTCATTTTGTAAGAAGAAATTTGTTCCAATTGAACCCTTTTGAAAGAGCGAATGTAGATCTTTCGCCGTTCAATGCTTAGTTTTCAATACAACACCATACCTCCATGTCGTATACTCAGACTGTTTATTCCGTAGTAACTGTGTGCAGTCGTTCATGGTGGAAACGGTGTAATAATGTAAATAATATCCATTGCAGATCAAATCCAATCGACGCAGATGGGTCAACCTTGCGGTCGACAGATATGAGACGGAAAACGAACACACAGCCTCGTTCGCACGAGTGGTGTGAGTTTGTGCATGGCGTCGAGTATATTAGTTTTACGGACCTAAAATTTAGTAATGGTATGGAACAGTGCTGTCTCATGTATACGGTTGGTTTATAGATTGAAATTAATTCAAAATTTAAAAATATCAAATCGACGACCATCTGGATCTTGGTGATTTAACATCAGCAAGATTATGGTAACGACCGCGACGCGATGGCGATGACACGACACGAAAACTACCCCGCTGGGAGCTCGAATCAAAAGTTAGAGTAGGAAAGGATAAACCATGCTGATTTAGCTTCGGGTTGACTTCTTCCATTACATGGGCCGAATATAAGAATTCGTTTTATTTATCACCGCAGGTTACAATAGGCCTTCGGATGTCGAGACAGTTAAATTCCTGTGCTTGTGGTGAATTACAGAGAAATCCCTGCAGCAAATACTTCGTTCACTCGTTAAGGGCCAGTGGGCTATATCTGACAAATGTTACCTTGTCGATAACATATGTTTCGATTTAACACATTCGGGTTATCATCGTTGAAACTTTTGAACAATCAGAGGCATAGAGACCAGTATTACAAAATTCGATGTAACGACGGGCCTCGGCTAGACCAAAGGATGTACTTTGTAAAAGGTGTCGTAAAATACGATATGCCGATGGCATGGGCAACCCGTTGTCGTACAACTAATGGTACTAGAAACATTTTACAATGCTCGTTGAAATGGATTACAGTGCTATAAGAGAGTTAATCGTGACTTGCAAACTGGCGACAACCCTACATAACTGTATTACTGCGTTGGTTATTCGTTCTTGACGTGTTCAGTGCCGAATACCCTCCTCTAATACAAGTGTAGAAAGTTGATTTATTTCGTCTTTTTACCCGATGTCAAGCTGATAACAGAACATGATATTTGAATCATTACATTCCGAGAAATATATATTTAGAACTATCAATTTACCCAGACTGTACGTTCTTCTGCAATGTAATATAATGTAATGTAATGTTCTTCTGTTCTTTTGTGAGTTCTCCTTTTTAGTTTCAATAATTGTTAACTGAACAAAGTCGCTTCAGTCGACACAATTGTAACCATCTTTGTCGGTGTCAGGTCAGAGTTCATTCACGTTGAACTGCCAACGATTTGTAGTTTTCAGTTTGTTTACTCGAACCTTGCTGCTTATCGGCCAAACTCTCTGTTTAGATAACGTGGTGTTCCATGACGCAACACTGAAAGTAGGTCTTTCTTTCATCCCACTTAGAGAAGTGAGAAAAGAAATTTAAAATCAGCCGATGGAGGAAACAATTCCCACGTCTAACAGACGGCGACTGTAACCCTAATGGCCCTGTTACACCTTGACGATTTAGCCAGCGTAGTGTCAACGTTTGAAAAATTTGGCAAATACGCTGGTGTACGTCGAATACATTATGGGTAATTATAACTTTTGTATAAGTTAAGAGCACGCTGAAGCACGCTGGTCTTGTGTGCATGCATAACTTCTCAACATACAGTGTATGGCTCATACGTCACCCACACGCGGGCCGTAAGTTGTATGTAGGTTATGCGCTCGTTGACACACGTTACTTGTAAGTTACTCATAAGTCGAAATGCGTCGAGATAATTGTCTAGCGTACCCAAAACGTATTTTTAACCTACGGGTATGTTATGAATACGCTATGTATACGCCCAAAATTGCAAAATACATCGTTAGCCAGCGTTGATACGTCGACATACACTTGCTAAATCGTCAAGGTGTGACAGGGCCCTAAGCTACAATATGCATAAACAAAGAGTTTCTGACAACCAAACGTGTCTCCTCATCATCTATAATACTGAATTAACAAAATATATTTTCTCCGTGTAATGTCCGTTTCCTACCGATTTTCAACATCTAGATTGTTTTTCTTGATTGGCATATTGGAACAATTTACCCCATGCCCAACAAATTTATCTCAGACTCCCACTGTCTGCATCCGTTTGCAAGTAATGTACATCACAGTAGCTTGCAAATTTCTCAGATATGCTGTGAATTTACAACCCATGAAACGAGATAGTATTTTATTGCATTAGATAGTGTAATAGAAAGGGCAAATAAATTCAGCTTTATTTTTCAAGTAAATATTTCTCACCATTTTTGAAAGCTAGTCATGTACAAAAGGAAACAGAGAATGCAACATGAAAGTGTGAAAATTCCATGCCATTCGTTCATTGGACGATAAACATTCTTTTAGGTTACAAACGAATATGTTCACCATGTCAATTGTTGTTTGCATTGTACGTTTGGAGGCAGTCAAATTCACACATGTAGTGCAAGTCAGTACTGTAAGTACTTGTGCAGACGTTGAGTCCCTCAATAAGTACATTGACGCTAACTTTAGTTTGAAATTAAAATCAGATAATAATAGGGAATGTTTCCGATGATGGGTTTTTAGAGGCTCACATTTGCCGATTCTGCGCCGTGCCTGCACTTTAGTTTTATCGGTTTAACTTTTTCTCCCTATCGATATACTAGCCATCGACTAAATTTTCCTCCATCTGAAGTTTTTTCATTATTGTCCACTTCGACTAAGCACCACGTTTAAAGGCACATTTCCATAGAATTGAGCGTTATTCATCTGAATTTACTTGTACAGTTTACCAAATTAAGGCAAGTGTAATGGTGAAGGAAGCATTTAAGTTCGACCTTCACTCACTAAACTGTTTAAAATAAAAGTTGTCCGTACAAAAGATTGACTCGCAGTCTTAGCGAGCAGATGGAGATTTTGTTTCGCCAGAGCCTCATTTTGCGAGAAATAAAATGAAGCTAGATTATGCACTCGAGCTAAGGTCACTCACAATCGCAATGCAATTAATTACCCTTTAACATACGGTCAATGCGACGATGAATCACACTGGGTATATACTAACGCATTTCAAGGACGCACCGGGTCACAAAGGGGGACGCGAGCTGACGCATTTTAAAGAGACGCACTGAGTCGAAATGAGGAATGCGCACATTGTCGCGACAACATATACGAGCTAGCGAATTTCAAGGACGCAAAGGGCTGAAGCCAGAGATTCAAACTTACGCAGTTGCCCACAGGGGCCAGCGAAAATGTCTATCCCCAGGATGGGGAAAGGGTAGGCGTGTCTTGGTCTCAGCGCAGGTTTCTTGTTGCCCTTATTTATTTTATTTTTATATGTTAGACTGTGGCATTGCCAATAAAGATTAATACCACCAATCTTGGGTGTTTTGGTCTTATCTCAGCACTTGTTTTGTAAACAGATAACCTTGCCAGTGAGTTCGTTTTGACTTTGTTAACGTTAATCCGGTGATTATCTTGTGACAGCAACCACAGATTAGGAACTTTTCGTGGCTTGCTTTGGCGCATTAAGCAATCAAACGCATCAGATAACAGATACAACATTAGTGAGAAAAGTTAGCGTAAAATTGTCCACAGTATGTGTAGGGATTGTGGATTGTCAAAGGACAAATGCACGAACAGTGAAGGAGAAAAAGAAATCTTTACAAAAGCTGTGCTAAGATAAGACCAAGACACCAAAAGTTGATGGTATAAATCCTCATCGGTAGTATCATTGTCCAACGTATTAGTATAAATAAACAATGGCAATGGCAGTGTGCTGAGACCAAGAAACCCTACCCCACCCACCTCTGAGGACGGACATTTTTTGCTGGTCCCTATGATTTGCTCGGCTGAGAAACACATCGGGTCGCGACGAGGAACAATCCATTTCTGTGCGCACTGGGTGGCAGCACATACAGTCTTTCCCTCAACTGTCAATGGTCGCACCAAAGCCTTCCAATTAGGAGGAGAGTCGACGTCACAACAACAACAAGGGACTTGATGCGTTTCAAAACCGCAGGGAATCGCAATAGCCATGCTATAAATCATATTTCAAAGATGTAAATGTTTACTTAAATTGTCATGGTGGCATAGTGCACTATTAAAAGTTGAATTTTTATTATTGGTCGCACTACTGTTCCTACGTATTAGATTAAAATAAACGATAGCAACAAGAAACGTGCACCGAGATCAAGAAACCCCTGCGCCGCCCCACCTCTGAAGACGGACATTTTTGCTGGTCCCTATGATTTGCTCGGCTGAGAGACACATTGGGTCGCAACGAAGAACAATCAACTTTTGTGCACACTGGGTCGCAGCACATCCAGTCTTTCCCTCAACTGTCAAGATGCAAACAAACGCCTTAAATTTACGAGTAGAGTCGCAACAACAAGGGACTTGATGCGTTTCAAAACCGCAGGGAATCGCAATAGCCACGCTTTGAATCATATTTCAAAGATGTAACCCCGTTTACTTAAATTTTCATAGTTCGCTATTAAAAGTTAAATACTAATTATTAGGCCCACAACAGTTTTCCGATGTCCATTTTTCCCTAGGTCGGAGCTTTTTAAAGGAAGAGGCATCTTAAGATGAATTAGAAATTTCCAGATCATAAAGAAATAACATTTATAATTCACGGCGATGATTAAGGTAGAATACGCCGCGGGGACAAATATTCGGTCTCTCAAACTTTTCCAGTTATTCTTTTTTGATCTACCACTCGTGGGGGGGGGGGGGGCTCATTTTGAAGCTCTTGGTGTAAGAAAACCTTTTACCGTCTTAGTGTTTCGAAAATAGAAAATTTAATTTTTACCCCATAGAGTTAACACAGGAATGGCGGCCATTTTGAATTTCAAATATCGGTAAATCTTGGGTTACTTGTTTCTGTAGCTCTATAATTTGCACGGTGAACCCTCATTTTTATTTTTGATTTTGAAAGAAAACGGCTAAAAGATTCCTTGAGGAAAGAAAACAAAAGTTTAAGTCTTTCACTTTCGAGGCAAATGTAGCCAACAAATTACGCATATCTCTTATCTGTCTTAATTTGGCAATTTACTGTCGAGCAAATCCCCCTAAAACACCCATAGAGATGTCAGCTGCAACTTGAAACGCGTCGGTCATGTTTCTCTTTAATTAAAGAGATTTTTTATTTTATTTATTTATTTATTTATTTATTTATTCATTCATTCTGACATCCAACAGGCATAGCCCAATAACTGGATGCAAACAAAGAAGAAATAATACAAGAAATAGACAAATAACAACATGCAGAAACCAACTAAAAAAAAGGGCACTAAAAAAGTAACAACAGAGACTGACAAACATCAAAAACTCTCGATAGAAAAATGACTGTCAGCAAGAGATAATAAAACAGATGACACCTGGGTTTTAAAAGCACTAAAACTGGTAAACAAATCAATATCAAAACGATAGACACTATTTAAAAGTGTCATTGCCCGATATGAAAAACAATATTTTGACAGATTAACGCGTTGATTTGGTATACGGAAAAGGTCAGAAGACCTGAGACGCCGTGGGGGCACATAGAAATTGAAGGAGCTATTAATATCTGGGCAATCGGTAATGAAATTGACACACTTGTGGATAAAACAAAGATCTAAAACTTGACGACGAATGAAAAGAGGCGAAAGTTTAAAATAAGAACATAATGTAAAATAATTATCAGCATTGTACTCCGCTCCCTCCGTAAAACAAAGAAATTTAATAAATTTCTTCTGAACTCGTTCAATTCTATCAAAGCACGAGTTCTGGTGTGAAGACCACACGACCGAACAATACTCAAGGATTCTCCTAACAAGTGCAATGTAAATACTTTTGATGGCAGTGGTATTAGTAAAGTCGCAGCAAGTCCGTTTAATAAAACCGACCAATCTTTTTGCTTGGCAGTTATTGAGAAAAACATCTCTAAAACTGTAATTTTAACACTTTAGCAGGAGCAAAAGTTATTGCATCCGAATTAACAAACCCTACAAGCACTTTAACAAAAGACTGTCCAGATTGTTCACGTGAGCGGGATAACCACTGCTACAGTTATGCTGCCGAGTTGAAAATATTCCCAAAAGTTGTAACTGACAATCGCTGTGTATTGCACACACCGATTATTAAGTGACCAGATGGTACCATACAGCCAAATCATATAGGCCAATCCGATACTTCAGTTTGAAGTTGTCTCGGTGCAGTCATTGGGCCGTGAGTAAGACTTTTCAAAGCCTAACACGGACACATTATGCAGAGTTATACCGCGTGATGATCACCGATTTATTTGATGGCGAACGTGTGGCTATGTTATGAATTTCTTTAACCGTTGGTCGTCATCTGGCGGGCTCTGACCTGCCATCAAACCCCTAACGGAATAGCCGTACCGTAGTGTTGACTCACAAATGCACAGACATTGATTTATAACAATTCGTAGCCCACAGGGAAGGATGGTATCCATGACTATGATATATATCGATGCATTTAAGTAAGTCCTGACATGACCTAATGCGATGCAACCTCCGTTGGACATACATGTATAGCTCCTGTTTTGTGAACATTAAGGCAGAGTGGTCCATTAACTGTGACTTTTAACGTATTCTTCAAATGTTTTTCATTTTCTACTCCCAAAAATCATGTCCAAATACCCAGTAAGTTTTGGGTTCATATCCAAACGAGAATTGACTGAATTTTATACCGTTAGTCACGTGATAGAGGGACCGTGCCTTAGTAGATAGTTTACTGGTTGACAGAATTTTCCCTAAGGCTATCTGAAACCTAGTGTAGCGATGTCTTCGTTGCTTTGATGAAGTTTGTGGGCTGTGTACAATATAGCAATTGCTTCATGAACCTTATTGTGTGGGGTGGTCAGAAAGATAGCAACAACTTATTATTGAACCACTCTTTTCTAAGGATAAGGATTTAGCCGAGTGGTTTTGACTGTGATGTCTTCGTTAGGGGAGGGGGCGCTAGGTGCCGTGCGTTGTGAGTTCGAATCCGATTGAAAAGTCACTGAATTATCCACGCGGTCTGTACGTTTGCAAACCCACGGTGATGGTATTTTAGACGGCAGTTTAGTTTGGACTAGCATTTATTTTTCAACGATAAAATTACATATATATTGCATTGCATTGGCAAAGTGAATACTTTATATTTCAATCAGGACTGACATCGAAAAGAATGTGGAAAATACCAAGAAAATGTACTTTTGTAGAACAAATACCATAAGAATATTATTAAAAATTAAAGCCGTTGTCACTTTGCTTGAGGTCTCGTCCGACTGTATTCCCTGATACGTCGTGTTGAGTATGTGCCACAACAGACAAATTGAATACAAAGGAACAACCAAAACGCACACATTAGTCGATTATTCAAGGACATACTATACCCCTAACAATGTCATAATTTATTTCGAGTTTTTAGAAATAAAATTGACATATCGTGAAATACATTTTTGAGGACTGACAATGTATTTTTTGACCTATTTGGTTATATCGTAACTCCAATCAACTTAGGTATCGTATCACAATTTTCAAGCATACATTAGGAAGGTTGATCTTGTGGATTGCTCATGGACGAGGCCAGGAAGAACCACACTTTAAACACAATAAACATATGGTCCATTCAAATAGGAGAAGAGTGTCGAGAATGAAACATGCGGAATGCTGATGACGGCGTGACAGATAACAGTGATTGAATCAATGTGTGACTAAACATGAATCCACAAAGTCGCGCGCTAATTGCTCGTAAGACAGAGCATTTATTGCATTGACAACAGAAGAAGACACATGAGGTTACACAACAGAATACTATACTACTGACAATATGAGTTTCTTTAGTAAAGCCATGTGAATGTAACGCGATCAGAATCGATGTGATAGTCCTTAACAGTGACAACGACAGGCTGATATAGAGTCCTAGGATGCCACCTAGGTAGTATTCATTTTTAACAAATTGTTGTGCAAACATCTCACATCAGTACAAGTACACATTGACTTCTTAAAGAGTATAAACAAAGCCTGACACGCTAAATTTTGATTAATCTACTTCAAATTATAGTTTTAGATCAAAGGCCTCGATCTTGCACACTTCAGTTGGCCAGGTAACGTGTAAAATGTCTTTTTCATATAAAAAGACATATTTCAATAAGTAGTGTCTACTGCACACATTTCGACTGGAGCACGCTGGACAAGCTGTCACCGATTACTAGGACAAGCTGCTTATACGGGGAACACGTAATTAGAAAGACCATTCAATGCTTGTGAAAACTGGTACACATCTTCCCAATGCCCCGACATTTGTAGATAACACAAAACGTTTGGTAACATGCCGTAGTCTTCATGTAGTCGGCATTCCTTTGAATTCACAAATATTTTGGATTAAATATGATTGACTTGGCCTCTATTACAAATTGATGTTTCTGTCAAACCGTCCACACTTGTGTGATGTCCTATCATAGAGTTGAAATCGGCAAGCTTCAGCGAATTTTAGTTTGAGCGGCATCCGCCCACATAATAAATCAAATGATACAATATCAAGATATGAGAGAGAGAGAGAGAGAGAGAGAGAGAGAGAGAGAGAGAGAGAGAGAGAGAGAGAGAGAGAGAGAGAGAGAGAGAGAGAGAGAGAGAGAGAGAGGAGAGAGAGAGAGAGGGGTGAGAGGGGGAGAGGGAAGGGGGGCGAGGGGAGCTAGAAAGAAATGGATGAAAGAGTGACATAACTTAATATACGAATCGAACATGGGACATGAGTAGCTCAGTGCAGTTCGCAGACTAACTACCTCCATGTCTTTGAAAGCATTATGCTCAAATGTGAGTTTCCATGGGGACTTAATCGCGTGATTTTAATATCAGGCGAGGCCTTGAAACGGTGTTAAACTATAAAACGAGGGTCTTACAGCATACTGGTAGCGGCACTACACGTTCAGTTTTTTAATAGTCTTAAATGATAACAACCTCTTCACATTATTCATTTTCAATTATAGCATTTTTTCAATTATTATCTGTATCTACTCGACTATGGGGGAAAAGAACATACTTAAACATATGTCGCTCTGAGACTGACAAACGCTGGCGTCTCTTTCTGTGTGCCCTGTCATTATATGAAACCCAGTTATTCTTGCAATTCCACATAGAAAATCTAGAGCTAGCAAATGTGTGAATACGCGTTATTGTATGAAAGTACATTCCGTGCTTCGGTTTGAATTGATAATTCTATTCTCTTTGTTCGGAATGGGACAGCACGTCACACATATTTCTCATCAATCACTTTGCAAATCCCCTTTCCAAAACTTGTTTGTACATTTTCATAGATGATGCTTTACCATCTATTGTGTATGCCATATGATTTCATCTGACGTTTACATCAGTGTGCTAGACTTGGTAAATAGCGGTATCTTTTCGCCCTCAATGGCTTTTGTCGAAGCAAACAACCCACTGATGTCTAATATAACATGGCAGAGAGAAATCGCTCGTGTACGCTGTCACGTGACTGAACCATTTTCAAATTACCAAATTGAAGGTGAAAATGAAAGAAAAATACCAAAGCAAGTAAAGTTTTGCTCTAACATTTAGAATATCTTCAAACTCTGACAGATACAGTATACTCACAATGTGTGATAATAATAAAAAAACGAATGTGAACCACAGTTTTCAAATTGAATGGTCCCGATAGTGTTCATTCTCCGCACGCCGTAATGTTTTATAAACGATTCATTATACACATTGTCCTAAGCAACCGTCGATGATCAAAACGGGCGATGTCAAAACAGGCGATGTGTTTCCAAGGCAAATCTGCTAATTAAACTATTATTAACTACAAACACCACTGACCGGATTATGTAAAGAAAACCGGTTGATCAAACGAAATCCCCGAATAACCGATTTACGTCTATCTGAAACACTCTCTCTACGTCTTACATATCTAAATGGCGTTTGGAAAGCTGAAATTCAGGAAGATAAAAATGGAAGAGGAGTATTTCATAGGAAATTGTCTCATGTGGAGTTTAAAATTAGACACACGTACTCGCATCACACATCACACGTCACTTCTGAACAGTGCATGCTGGGATTGAAGCGGGGTTGCACCGGCAGACGTAGAGTTTAGCACCTAGACGTGAGGGTTAGGACATGATGCAGGAAGGGGGTTGCTTCTGAGCGTGGCTGTTATTTCCTCATGCAATAATGCAGTAGACTGCCCCCATTTCGTTACACGTGTAACTTGAGGAACTGATTGTCATGCACGGAGACAGGGACGGTCAGTGTGTTTCGATTGAAAGCATCCAGGATAATGCCCTTAGTTTTCATGCGTCCACTGTAAACTATTTCTCTTTGACTTTTTGTGCGGCCCCCATGAGACAAAATGGTGAAAAATATCCACGCATAGGACAGAGGAAACAAGATATTGACAGTTGACGCAGGACGAATAGAATCCACAAAGGTTTTATGCACGTCCGATGATGGAAAGTTCATAAATTAATGATAAGATTCGCTGACATTCCCTTGGCCTTAATTGACGAGTACAGCCAAACATCTGAACTCGTATTATCTGAATCCAATTTCTGATGCAACATTCAGGTTGTGATGTTTGCATGTATCAATTTTGTTAAGCTGATGACTTTGACGAAAGGCAAATGGCATATCATTTGAATTTAAACACTTTCTTCGAATCATGTAATGTTCAAATCCAACATTGATTGCGCCCTGTGCTGAAGAATATTGTCAGTTATAAGTGGGTCGTAATTACATTAAAGTCATATCGGCCGTGATGTTAATATGACGATGAGAAATTCACAAGGGGGAAATTGTGATGTACGATGCATCGAGAGCCATGCGCAAACAGTGCTTGACGAAGACTTATAAGCCGTTTTCAACTTTGGCCAATACAAGACAGAACGGCAATGCCGTAACTTTCGTCCTAGCCGCAGTGACTCCCGACAACCATGACGTTGAAAGTTTGAGATATTTTGCCTTCGAGGTATGAATATCCTTTCCTTCAGTGTAAAAGTTGACATCAGGGTCCGCCGTAGTGTAATACTCCCAGTGACACAACGCTCCACTCTTGCTGAACTTTACCGGCGCCATTTTTGGTTCTCGCGACCCCATTGATCCTATTAACACACTGCGTTGTTCACATAATTTGCACGACATTATCTCATAACCGCAAACTCAATTTTACAGCAGCTAGTTCAGATAGACGCCGTGGAGAATAAACGAATAGCCGTCGTGATATCGGGTTTCGAACTTAATGATTGTTGATTTGGCATAGCATTGGAATCATTGTGGGTCAGTCATTGCCCGCTCAACTCGGGAAAGTATTCCGAATCACACTGAAATAGACACAGTATACGCAATTGAAAAAGTACTTGGTAGTGACTTCGACCGTAGGAATGCTAATCTCTAGTCGGACGCCTAGTTCGACCAGAGTCGGTATCAAATAAAGAGTAATATGAAACAACACAATATCAATGTCTGTGAATGTATTACATTATCTTTAAGCTTAGGGTTTTATCGATCTTCTTGTTACTTATTAGCTGAAATATTTTTTGAAATTAAGTGCTTGAGTATTATTTTTCTTGACTACATGTGATCATAAGATCATGCATGTATTCGATTTCTCTACCAGCTTCGCTCTCAGTGGCATTTCTTTTATTAAAAGACTGACTTATATAGATCTATGTTGCTTCTATCCTTTGCGCCGTGAACGACCGAAGCTAATTGCTCATGTTTCATGACCTTTGCGAGATTTCTAAATAGCAAATGGTGACTCGTTCCCTTTCCCCCTCTAGCTCAAACAGAGAGAGAGAGAGAGAGAGAGAGAGAGAGAGAGAGAGAGAGAGAGAGAGAGAGAGAGAGAGAGAGAGAGAGAGAGAGAGAGAGAGAGAGAGAGAGAGAGAGAGAGAGAGAGAGAGAGAATTGTACATGCCCGTAAAATAGATAGAATACCGAAGACGTGTGCAAATTTCTAATTTTAAATTATCAGTAACTTTGGTCCAAAATCGACAACGAATAATACTACTTAGGTTTACTCTCCGTTCACAGTTCATCGTAATGTAACAAACGATATCAAATGATAATTTTCCTGAAAGCAGATATCGTTGGAATGAATGAAACTGGTTCCCTGTACTTTCTACATGGAAAATATCATTTGAAGCGCAACTCTGTGTCTCTCTATGACTTTCTGTCTGACAGTTTATTTCTAATTCCTCGTCTTCCGTCAGTCCGTCAGCTTAGCTGTTTCGCAATCGGTATTTTATACCTTTACTGAAGCATACTTTCGACTTTTCAACGACAATCGAAACATATCCTTGCACGTATAATAATACCAATATTGAAATATAAACATAAATATAAATTCCTTTTAAAAGTTTCCGAAGAGTTTTCCTGTTCGTGCCCTGGCATTAACGCTGTCACAAACTTTTCCCGTAAACTTTGGGGAAGAGACCTAAAGACAATGACCTGGAATGTGATAGCTTTAAAATATCAGGACACGATGCTGCGAGTAAGGCAAACAGTTTCATCGCAATTTTAACGATTAAACCGTCAATCTTAGATTATTGCAGTCATGACTTCCCTCAAATAGGAGATTATGTATAATATTATGTGGAGATTTTGTATGACATATATGTAGATCATCGCTATTTTACTGTGTTCTCATAATGGAATTCTTCAATGCGTTTTGATAACGTAATATCACCGTGCTGACATCGGCAAGAGATTGTACGGCTCTGAATCAAATATTTGTGTGTTACTTTTAGAATCCGAGCCATAACTCAAGGTATACTAGAAAAAGACAAGAATTGCTATTACGAACACTGTGTTGTCAAAGAAAATCCATTAATGTTTCACAGGAGTAGAAGAAGTGCTTTGGAAATGTCATTGAGTACATCATGGTTTATGAGGAAACTGGGAGAAAAAACCATTCAAATGACGATTTTGTCGCTCTGGATTTAACAATGTAACACAAGTGTTACGACCTGCTGTAAAAATGCCACGATTACGGTGTTCGTTTACTCAGGTTATGCATTTTAAAAGTACACCCTTTCGTACTTTTCACGGCCAAATTTCGGCGAATAATTAGTTTTCAGCAAGATTTATTATGATAGAGTTGCCGAGTCAACTCTTCTTCTATTCGCTTTTTTACTCTATGCCGACAGTATCTCTTCCCTGGAAACTTTAAAATAACAGCTTCAACGCTTGTTCCATAAGTATTGGCACTCTGGCGATTTTTCTTCTGTCTTGTCCGATGATATTCGGAATTTTAGGTGTCCTGTTTCAAGTCAGTCAAACTGTGAATGCCAGAATAAATGTAATAAGTTCGTACCAACCCCGGGGCTTTCTCTGCAGCGTCACATTGCAATACTGTGAGAGCATATATCGAATTATGCCGCAGCCTCGGGGTTGAAATCACATTATACGCTTTTCAATGAGATGTGGTGGTAATTTTTGCGGACAGATTGCTCTTTGAAACAGCCCACGAACACGCGTACACAGACACGTTGGGATTTGACGAAATCAACTTCTGTCGTATTAATTCCAGAATTCGTTCTCCGGCTGTTCTCTGTTGATCAAATCAAACTGCAATTTCGATGGAATCAAACCCATCCACAGTACTTTCATTAGAAATCAAGGCCCAAATGGCCCAAAGATAAGTTCTATATTGGGTAATTGTGACATTTCATTTTCATTTTCATTCATTATTGCGACAGTGTGTAGGTTCCTCCCTGAACGGCAAAATGACTCCTAGTCAAAGGGTGAAAAACCAAACATTGAAAAGAAACTTATGTATGCCCTACAGGTCCAAATACCAAGTATAGATCGCGTTATACTGTACTGGCCAATACTGACCAGTGGGGGTGTTAAGTCATATTAATCAAATAAGTCATCGCGTGTGGTTTGAGTTGTCAGATTTCAAACCTTCATCATTCTTGTAATCGAAACTGTAGTGTGGTTCCCACTTGGAGAAGGCTCAGTTTGGTTCCGTCATGGTGCAGCTACGCTGATGGGAAACATTTTCTATGGCAACTTGCAATGTCAGCTTTGACGGGATTTTAAATTTCCACATCGGCGGTTGTCGGAATTCTCTGTCGCAAATCTAATTTCATAATAGGAAAAATCAGTTCTTATCGGATGAGAAAAGCCATCCCGGTCGTCTAAAATAGCCGTTAATGACACCGATCCGGTGAGATCAGTTATCAGTAATAACGTCTTCATGAGGGATGTGCCTTACCAGTGTGACATCGCGTTAAGAAGACGCTGCAATTAGCCCCTTACAATCGACCCTTTAAGCCTTGTTTTGTGATAAGCATAACAGACGTTTGCAGTTGATGTAAAAATGCCTCGACAGTTCTTACTCCCTGGTCATGATGACACATTTTGCTGTTTCGCCCCCATTCTTGCTAATATAGTATACTACTATGGCAACCTAGAGATGTGACTTTCTCAAGTTCTCGTTTCCCTCAATGCACCTTTATGGACGACCTTGAAGGTCATCGCTCCATTACCACTTTCTATTTAAAAGAGTGACTACTCACTATTTAAAAGAGTGTGAGTGACAATCATAATCGTTGTTGTGTTTCGAGATTAATGAAATGCGTCTGGCGCCTCAACATCTGATAACTGAAAAGACAACAACAATAGCAACAACAACAGCAACAACAACAACAGAAGCAGCAACTGCTGACCTTTCAATAAAGACAACTAAAAATGCAGAACATAAATTCAACAAACTCTTTGCGTTTTGCAGTCGTCATCGGGGAGGACTCGCCGTCGTCACGTGACCACCGAACACCTTTCATTTGTCCGCAAGCAATACTTTCCAATCTAACCACTTACAGAAAGATTGAAACGTTAACACGGACTGCCTTTGGACACAATCTAAACAAGACCTGAAGGACAGCTTGCACGAGGGTAATATGCCTGGTCGATGCACGCAATCACTGCGAAATAAGAATGAAATGTCGATGTTACATCCACTGCTTGGATATTTGATTACCTGGAACAGTTATAACATTCTAAATTGAGCCATAGCCTTCATATCCGGCGATGTGTCTGGTATAAATATATAAATTTATAAACGTGCCGTGTTGATCTCAATGGTCGACATAGCAAGATGACATGTCTGCATCTCAAAATGTACACATGATTAGGTTTCTAAAGGTTACTGCTTTCAGTCGATCCTATGGTTTTTCTGTTTTTCTGTTTTTCTGTTCTCTTTTTTGTCTTAAGGACGCTCGAAGGATGGACGCACATGGAAATACTCACTAAATGCTACTCCCAGTGTTGTGAATTATGATTAATCGATTCCGCCGCAGCATTGGCATAGATGCTAAACGACAAACATTTCTTAAGAAACACCGCTCGATATCGTGAGATAGGCGTTCTGCAGAATGATTCATTATTTTTTAATTTTTGGACAGGTAATGGCTCCAGAAGCTCGAGGGCAAATATTGGAATTTAAGTTTAATGTTTGCCTCAACTCTGCCATAACTGAAATAGACAAGTGATTGTTTTTAAATTAATCATATTCCAGTCTAGCTCTGATTGCGTAAGGTGAAAATGTCGAAAGAGCAACGATAGACCTGCCAAAAAGGCGACCAATCCGCAACACAGAATCCAATCAGAGCAGCATCAATTCGCTAGTAATTAATTGATACAACAATTTCATCGTATTAACATGTATCTTGTCTGCCTGAATGTAAAGCCAACAACATAATTTGAAGTAATAGATTATTAGGGAAAATAAAAAGCATAATTCTCTAAACAAACCGCAAGTACGCTCATCTTTGAACTCTTATCGAACACACTATGCTATGATTGAAAACTATTTGGCGCGGACAAAAACATTCCTTCGTGAAAACACATTTCTGTATACTTAATTTATCTTGTGTTCATCATTTGCCCCGGGACAAATCATTACATTTTGAGCAAAATCGCAAATCGTCACAGATACGAACTGTGTCGCTCATGTGAGGATGTCTGTTAGAAAGAGGCAATTAATTCGTACTCTAGTACTGGGAGAGCGGTCCGCATTTCAAAATGGTTGCCATCGTGACATAGTTACCACGGTAACACAACAGTATATTCCGAAAGTCTACTTAAAACCATGGACGAAGGGAGAAATAACTTTGAATGAAGGTGAAAATAACATCGATTGGGCCAAATACGAGATTTGTTTCTGATCGTCGCGCTCGTCATTTCAGAATCCCCCCGGATTACGTACTCATCAGTACAGCTATCCTTGATATCCCTGTTTGCATGTCCAAAAATGCTAAAAGGAAAACGGAAGTACTATGCAGCCAGTGATAAAAGACAATAATCGTTGCATCAATAGTGCCAAACCAGCATTGTTAGGAATAAAAAAGAAAGAAAAAAAGGAAAGAGAATCGTATCGTCTCATCACTTTTGCTGAATGTCAAGGACCAGAAACAATTTTTTGGGGCCTTATTGCAAAACGCTGGTAACACGGAGCATAGGGATTGGCCACACACACACGAGAGATCAACAAGCGACTCCACTAATAACGTGCACTGAAACCGTCGTATAGACATATCATGGCATGGGCTTACCATGAGATGGGAATTCTAGAATGAGCAGCCACCAAGACACAAATTCGGAACATGACTGGAAATATATTAAGGAGATATTGCGATCAGAATGACACCATGCTGTTCTTATTGGATTAGCACGCATTAATTGTTTTCGACATTTCTGGTATAGCTGTTACACGGAGTCAAACCGAAATTGCGATGCCGATAACACGTTTTAAATAAATCTAAAAAGAATAGGCATGACACGTAGAATAGATAGTCATGCAGCATTCGGATAACGAAATCCAAAACAGGCTATTTCCGTTCGAACGAGAAAAAATCCGTATGTATAATAACCCCAGATGTATCAGAAGGTTTCTCCCCAGCTTTGGTTATTGTATGGGCTAGTCGGATCGACTAAAACAAAAAAGGTAATTTCTGGCTCTTCATTTGCCGCTCAAGCGAAGATTAGAGTGGGGAGGAAAGCGATTATGCCTCAAGCGTTGTCAGCCAGTGGTACAATCACCATATTTTCCCTTTATCCCTGTTCAGATTACCAATTAAATCACCATTGCAAAAACGCGGTGCGTGCTGTGAAATCAACTTATGTCAGAATGCATCGTCATTTTCTAAAGAAATCCAAACATACGCGCAAAGGACTGTGATTTCCCCTGATACATTTAGGGACCATCTCAAAAAGATACGCATAGCAATATGATAGCCTGTTCGGGTACAATATATATTTCAGAGTCATTTCTACTGACGCCTTGGTCGGCGTGCTGTTTGAATTTAGAAATCACCGCGAATCGACAAGAGTTGCAGATCTGCGAACTCTGCAACAAAGCAGTGTGTAATCTGTGCGACATCATGGTCACAGGAAAAAGACGAAGAGATGCATAGAACAATAACAAATCGAAAATTTGAAGGGATCATATTGCCTGATTAAAAAGACGTTCCACAGATGGTTGAAAGGAAACCTAACGTCGAAAGCTGACGGCGTGCAAAGTGCTTTGTGAACAATACACAGATTTCAATAATTGGGTGTCGTATCACAGTTGTTGGTTGGTGGATATTCCCCAGTTTTCTATTACGACAATGGGATCAAATTTACAGTATTATGTGTTGCCGTTCCAGATATTTCTGTTTTGACCTGCCCAAGGCTAGTGACAATTGATTCCCAAAAGAGACAGAGGGTCGCGAAATTACCATCAGATCCAATATTCAATTTCATCATTGCTACAGAACGATTCATTTTGTTTGTTCAAAGGCAGAGATTTGTTGTCTCACGGTTGATTGCATGCTTTCATTTAAATTTGATCACGACAAGTCGCTCATGGCTACCTAATCAGGCGAAGTCATCACATTTTAAATACTATATAGTTATACAGTCACGTTTTGGCGCTTTGTGATACTACCTTTCGTTAAAATGTACTTTGAAATGATACATTCTGATTTCGACTTCAGAACAAGCGTGTGGGTAGTTTGTAAGCGAACTGAAAAAAAAGACATTAACACAAATTCCGATGTAGTGGTTTTGGAATCTCAACATGCTTTTGCGTGTAGAACAAGAAACTGTAGTTGACGTTAAAATCAAAATTAGGAAAAACCGTCAAAAGTTATGTCGCTATGGGAATTGAGTTGAAAACATTTTACAATGTTGTCTGCGCCCAAGGTGAGGTGGCACTTGTGTACTGTTGCCTTGCTGAGACCTTCAGCGTACCCTTTGTTGGTATTATCATGGAGGTAGCAGCGAAGCTATGGTATTATGTTGCCGTGACAACGCGTAGGCAGTTAATGGCTTGCTGCGGTACCATTTTAAATGAAAAGAGAAAATTGGCGTAAATGGCCGGCTTGTCAATATCTTGTCGTCCAATTATTTCACCAGCCATGCCCTTGCCATGGCAAAACAAAGGGTATTGTTTTGTGGCGACTCGTGTGGGGGCAAGGCGCAGCCACCTAATAAAATATAACGGTGTCAACATAGCTGTTATGACAACTGCCTCGTCCTTGGTATTTTTACGTGAGGACGAATCCCGGGAGATGGGAGGGGAGGGGGTCGTTGCCACGTCGTTGGATATGGCGCTCTTTAAGCACTGAAAGTGCATATGACTAGGGTTCGATTTTTCTTTGCAGGTGACACTACAATGAAATATTCATGAACTGTAGCGGCGTACATCTGTTCCCGGTCTCTTGCCAATGTTAATTTCCTTTTGCTGCTAAGTAAGGATTGAACGGATCCCGAAAAAAACATTTCTTTCTCATCGAGTTATTTGCATCCTCGTTCCCCTGCTTTCGAAAGCAACTCACGTAACAGATTTAAAATGCCTTAAAGCTAGACTTTGAGGGGCATTGATGCACAATTAAACGTCGTTTTTGTCGCCGGAATCGCGATAGAAAGTGATTGCCGGTAACAGATCTATCATCGGGCCGGTGACTTCGGACGGGGTCAACGAAGCATATCCGAGGTGTACACGAACAAAGGGTTCGGGTTGTTCGGGCAATTAGATCGCTCTCAGCAGGGGGTGCTCTCCTCGTAAACACCAGACAAGTTATGCCTATTGTGTTTTATCTTCCGTGTTTTGTTATCAACTCCAATAAATTCCCATTGTTGGATAAAACAGAAGTAATACTCATCCATTGTTCGACTTCACCATGTTTGCTGTGTTTGGAGTTCATAAAACGGAGAAATCATCCGACAAGATAGTGTCAGTGAATGAACGTTTGTCATTCCATTGTCAGATCTCGCAGCGAAACGGGCATGACGAATGACGCTGAACGCGCCATCTGATGACCTCATCACAAATGGCGTGTAGCTTCACGCATGCTCGACTAAGGAACAAACTAAGTAGCGTTTACAAAGTAAAGTTGACACATTCAGTAACCAACAAAACGGCGTTTTCGAGAGTAAACAACTTTCATGCGATTTGGAGTGATGGTTTCTCTTCCGTATCAACACAAAACAAATAAGCATGTAAAACTTTAATGGAAATGTTCACAGGTAGGCCCTAATTGTTGTGACCGCTATCATTTAATGCTATATATATATATATATATATATATATATATATATATATATATAATTCTGGCACTCGAATGAATAGGGGAAATTCATGCTCAACGCCATACACTGGTTTAACGATGATATTAAAAGTGTGATTCCTCCCACGAAACGTTAGCAAGAACTTAGAAAGTGTGTGAGAAAACACGTACTTGAACGTGATCATCACGAATTCGTGAATCCGTGACATGCAGTACAGCCGACGGACCTATCCAATATTGTAGATTATAGGGACTGTGAAGTTGAACTCCTGACTTTATCAGCATTTCCGTTGACAAAAAAGTCATATATCACCATTTCAACCGTGCATTGTATGTGCTCTTTCAAATTTTGAATTCTTTTATCGGGCACTAGAGTTACAACGATAGAAGTCGTCAGGGTGGAAAGCAAATTAACTTCATTTCCTCTATACCCAATCACCACTGCCTGGAGTTAGAACAAACCACGACAACGGAACGATTTATATCGACTTCTAATGAAGCTTAGAAATCGTATCTGTAACGTTTATCAAAGCCATTGTTTACCACTGGCATCCATGGAAATGATATCTTCTGCATCATGCCTAAAATATATCAATGTCACATGTTAGACCGTCAAATCACTTGAACTGCTACGATAAACGCGTGTTCGCTCTTTACAGTCATGGTTATCGTGGCATCCTTCATGGTTTTGTCACTGTGTTGTAAAGAAACTTTCTATGTAATTTTTTCGTGTAATTTTGACACACACTATCTGCATATGTGGCTAAAAATTAGCGACGTTGTAAAACCACTGCAACAACGAACAATAGTCCATAAAATCAATGTCAAAGGCTTTAGAAGTGATCCTCTCACAAAAAGTGAACAAAATGACATATGTTTGTCAAGGTCGAACTGATGTTCATCGTTATTACAAAACATCGTCCCTCTTAGCAAAGTGGTATCAGAAACGACTTGGCTTTCCGAAATGTACGATTTACTTTCATCAGGTTGTCAGGAACGAATATTGTATAGCGATGGCACATGAAGCAATGTTAGGACAACCTCCCCAATAAAACATAGTTTGTAGCGTTGTGACTAGTTCTCGGGCAGTCCTGTTGTGGGACGCAAGGCCTTGTCTGAGCAAATGCCCTTGTTCGCCAATATTGCCACATCGAATCATTTCAATGAATGGATGTAATATCAATCCGCAACTGAGCAGCAAATATCATTGACATATCCCTTCTTGTCTACTGCATGGACTGAAGTAGTCAGGGATTCTAACTCGTTCCTTTTACGTACCTGATTGCAGGTGATATAGAAGTGATACACAAACAGACAAAAGTAAACTGGTTTAACATGTAAACATGGATCTATGCTGTTCACTCTCATCATTTTGAAAAGGCAATCGTAAACCGACGGATATATATATATATATATATATATATATATATATATATATATATATATATATATATATATATATATATATATATATATATATATATATATATATGATCCTGGGCGTTACTCAGACTTTCACGCTACCACGTATGTCCTCTGTAGCGTCGTCTGATGATCGCTACACAGGTCATACATAGTAACGTGAAACTGAATAACGCCCAGGACCTGCTTTCAACTTTTCATCAATGTTTACCATTTATAATACATACGAGCACACACTGACAGATGGTATTAAGATATTACACACCTCAAAATTGAAAGTTTTACTGTTGCTCCAACTTTCCATAGGGAAACTTTAAATCATTCACTTTCGAAATCAAGAATTAAATCAGAAGTCGCCTTGTAGAATTTATTACTAACAGATTACCCAGTATTTCCCAAGACTTGAAATTCTAAATGGCCGCCATCCCTGTGCACACTCTAATGGTAAAAATTCAATTTTCGATTCTCACAAAACTAAGACCGTGAAACCTTTAGTTACTCTACCAGCTTCAAAATAAGCCCCAGAAGTGGTAGAATAAAAAAGTATTGTCAAAGTTTGAGAGTCTGAGTATCTGTCCCCGAGGCGCATTCTACCTTAACACTCAAATAAGCTAAGAGCGGTACCGGGATCGATATTCCATTCTTTCTCTTCTTGTGGGATTACCAGTTACAAGTAACAGGATTTACGAAACACAAATGACCTCCAGTGACCTTTCCTTAAACCACATAACACTCCAGATATCCAGGCATCACCATTCATTCATGCTTAAATTGCTTTTAGCGACCGACTTTAAAGACGATAAATGTGTTATATTTGATAGTCATACGTACAGTAACGTTTAATCATGTAAATGGCATTAAATCGAGCGTCTCTGTGTGTTGTGTGTTGCACACATAATTAAAGTTTCACTCCCGGATAATCGCGTAAGCTTTACCTTTCATTGTGTTTCATCGTATTCATATAAACACATTATAACGAGATGCGATAAATGTACATTTCACTTTTATGTTATTCAATTGAAAATGTCAATCAGAAAGGCCGCAAACAAACCATTTGTATGTCATTATTATAGGTATCATCCCGCAACTAGATTACATTGTCGTGATTTTTAAACGCGGGATGTTTACAATTAAGACTTTCTGTACTCAGTTTGGTATGGCGAAGTTTCATTGGCCCAGGAGAGTTTTAAATCCTCTCTCAAACATTTCCATCGAGTCCTTGATAAATCTTTGCACAGACATGAACTTGATTTAAACCATAATACTTCCTGGGAGTCGTGTATCTCCCTAACTCCGCTGGCATTCAAATGTTTCGCTCATCCAAGTGTGATGACATTCATTTCTCCGCGAGCTTGCATTTCTCAGATAAAGGTTTTTTATTGAATTTGAGTTTTGCTTGATGTGACTTGAATGCCGCCAACGTTGTGGTCATTGATATCCTGTGGGACATCATTACCGCGTTAGTTGAATATCAAATCACCGTCTTTGCAATGTAGTTGCTAGCACAGCCACGCGGAACAGCAACCATCTGATGTCGTCGCAATTTCATCGAGCCATGGCTTGGTATTCACAACAGCCATCGTCCCAAAGAGGCGTATTTGATCGCTAGCTGGTGGCAAAAATCTCCGCGGAAGCATAGAAAAGTCACTGTTTATAGTTCAGATACAAACAGTTTTTAGGGCATGGTCATTTAAGATTTAGGGTCGAAATTGTAGTATCCGTTAGAATTTGTGAGGCTTGCTTTTGCCTTCTGTTGTAAGCTTATTAAAATACATCACAAGGTGTCGTTCCATGGGGTATAGACATATACACGACTCCTGCATACGTTCTTTTCTCAGGGAAAGAAAGCCTCTGCATTGCGGCCATTAAATTCTACTTAGATACACAACAATGGATGAACAAAGAGCACTGAAGAGACTTAAAGGGAGTTATATTTGTGCTGCTTTTTCACTCAAATCAACAAGTTCGCCTGAGTAAAATAACAACGCATGACTTCATCGATTGACAGCAGTCACCACACGGTAGCTGTGACTTCTTGGTTTTTTATGTGGTGTCATTGCTGCGATCTGACTTCTGTACAGAGATTCCGGTCTACGCACACAGACACTTTTCACATTCGTGACGTTTACATGCAACTGCTTGTTATGGTCTGTCGGAAGTAGCTCTGTGCAGCTTGAAACGCCGCAGTCGACCTCAATAATTGATATAATTAATATTATTGACGGGATGGTTATTGGAAAACAGAGATGACATTTTATCATTTCGGAGATTTTTATGTCAATATAAAGTCTGACCTCGGATAGGTTCTAAATCTAAATATACGAATATTTCACAAGATTTACTTAGCCTTGTTTTCATTAGATCCCGGGAGACGAATCATCATTGCCGATGGGGATTAATATCATGTAGCGACTTCAATCATAAGACAACTGACCGAAAATGGTCAAAGCACTCACAGGTGCTAGCGGGTGGCAGCGCGACCCAATGGCTATTTCGAGATCTTCTTTGGGCAAAACAGAAAGATCTGACGCCGCCATTTAGAGATACGACAAATTCACACAAGTTTAGAAAGTTCTGAGGTAACGGTTGAAGATATGGCCCAGCCATATCGCCCGTTATCATTACTCCATGACAGGTTATTCATTACAACGGATAAATAAAAGTTAACCAGGACTACACCTTTTTTACACTCAATTTTGTCTTCTTTCAAATACTAGTAATATTGAGTCAGATGTATTTCTGTCTACGGGAATATCACTATATGTTAGTACTAAATTGATATACGTTCACGAAAGTAATAAAACGTCATAAATTACCAATATTAATTTCCTTTGGTGACGATGAGACAGTTGTCCACGATGTGATGGCTAATATGACGCATAAGGTGCATCGGTGATAAGAAAGTCTGCTGGGCTTGTCCATTGTTTGACGATTTGCTGAACTGGACTTGACAACCTGAGTCGCGATATACCCGTCAGCGAAACAACTTGGTGGAGAAAGCACGCTTGACGTGACTCTGTCAAAATATCTTTTATGGTCTCGGTGATCGAAGAATATGATGACTACTTTAAATCAAGTTTCTCCTAGATTTTAGTTCTTCACGGAATAATAGTTCAATGTTTAAACCGATTTGGTCGTCTCATCGTTGAGGAGTAAGCATGAACAAGTTGTCCAACGCTACGTGGTGTACGATGAGTATACTGAGTACGGTAACGGTGCCAGTGCACCGTTATATACTTCCACACAAGAACGTCTCAGACAACTGGAACGCCGACGAACAAAGGAGAGGTTCCAAGGCGGGGACGACATCGTAAAACATCGGACATAAATCTTACAGATATTGTAAGGGAGTACAATGGACTATTTGCGATGTCATAAACCGTTAGAATACCTCCACTGAGTGATACTCGTCAACCTTATGAGCAGATTGGAAAACTGCACTCATACAGTGAGGCAATTCGGGCGGGCATCCTCGTTCGCTGATCAATTTGCCATACGGTGTATCGTGATTTGCCAGAGTTGGGTTTGTAATACCGGCTGTGTTCATATAGCACATGTGATACGATCTCGCTATAATTATCCAACCTATGAACTCATATACTCGGTGTGAAATTCCAACTCGGTATCGTCTTCGAGCTCGTGTGGTCGTCTCTCCGTAATAGTGATATTTTCTGATTGCCCGCACGTCCCGTCAGGTGTCGTTTTCTCAACCTTTGCATGTGCGCCATGTTCTGTCGAATTTCTCGCCTATATCCTGTCACTCTCTACGACGCAACCTTTGCAGTTCATTTAACTGCAGTGACACAATGAAAGAATGATGTCGCGGCATCTCAACTCTCACGTTTCCACCGTTCGTAAATAAATCTCGCCGGTGTAGATACGACGGCCTACAACTCGCAGCAAACCAGTGATCGCTTTCCAACCAATGCAGCACTGGCTTTTGTTAACAATATGCCCAGCTCCGCATTTTTAATCTCTTGTCCGACATTACAAAGTTTCGTTTCAGTAAAGAAACTCTTTTGTACAAACACAAGAGAAAGCGAAGGCTTGCGATATTAGTCCGTGGATAGTGTCCGTCATGCTATTGTCTATAGCGTGTATATCTTCATTCGGCAGTAGTGAATGCACATTTGTCTGACGAGAATGCCGCTGTTGTTAGTTCACGTTACTTTGGTGAGAGCATCGAGAAGCTTTTTATAGGATCGAAATAATCCATAGAAGCGAACGATCCGCACGACATATATAAGTCCGTATTAGAGATAAGATATCATATGTACCAGCAAAAACTACATGCATGTCGGTAGTCTCACACAGAATAAAGTAAAATGGGTATACATATATATATATATATATATATATATATATATATATATATATATATATATATATATATATATATGAAACTGAGAATAAATCAAGTATAATTAGTACTTATTATTCTAGTTTCATCGCACATTTGCGCGATTGTCAGACAGGTGTAGGTACCAAATACTACTTGGTGTGTTCATAGTTAGGCGTAGTTTTATTGTAACTTTGCTTTGCTATCCTGCATATAACGCTGACTGTACTCCCTAAGAATGAATATAGAGTATGTGTATATATATATATATATATATATATATATATATATATATATATATATATATATATATATATATATATATATATATATATATCCTTCTTAATTGTTGTCCTTCAGGTGCATAATTTAAAATTTCTATATTTTTAACACAAAGTTATCCTATTACCCAGTAAAACAGGTCGGATTTTCACAAGATTGAATAATATATTTTTAAAGAAAGTAAATGTTGAAGCTGTTACACTACTGTCTGGCTATGATATAAGAAATCTTCATCTATTTGGCGGTTAAAGTTTCGGTTGGGGTTAGTGTGATATTTTGGCCTAAGATTTTTTACCAGAGTGTTTTACAAATAGTAAAGTTCCGAAGGTGATAGAAATGATTTATGAGATCCTGTTTATCACTATATTTCGAGTTGTATTTTTGTTGTTGTTATTTTCCAGATGAGATCGCAGCGGGAGGTATGAGTTGGCACTCCTGGTGATTTCGCCCCCTGCCTCGGTACTTGCCTCTTAAAAATACCACAAAAGGAATAAAACGCTTATAATCGATGAGAATTACAGAAGTTGTAAACCTCACATTCCACATCGGTTCAATGATTCCGAAAGAAGACACAACAATATCTTTGAGGTGTGGTTCAAATTGAGGCGTCAACTCGCCGAAGGCAGCTCTGTGTTGTAGCTCTGTTGCCGGTAGGGACATTAAGTCATTTATTGGCACGTTTGCGAATCATTCTGCTAAACCGCTGTGGTTACTGTGGTCAATGACCTTCCGTAATACATTTACTGAGAAAAGAAATCCAAACTAATAAGCATGGTGAGAATACAGACTGTATGTATGTATGTATGTATGTATGTATGTATGTATGTATGTATGTATGTATGTATGTATGTCTGTCGGTCCTGTCTGTCTGTCTGTCTGTCTGTCTGTCTGTCTGTCTGTCTGTATGTATGTATGTATTTTCCGTAAGTATAGACGAATTTTTAAGAACAATCTCGCGTTATTGATTGGTTTGAATGCACTTCGATAAGATCAGTGCATTTGATTTATGTATATGTATTCACGTTCATCGATTTGGGTAATTCATTTTATGTGTACACTAGTGGGAACAATTGTCCCCAATTTTTGATAGTAAGTATCTTGCAGTAAAAGAGGGTTATGGGAATAATCATAAATATTTTTTCTTTTTTAATATGACTGTCATGTATAGAAGCATGTCGGAAAATTTTGTTGATCGTTTGACTGGCATCGCCTTGGCCCGGGACCGGTGGGTAGACACATTTGACAACGAGGCGGTCTTGTCACATTATATCATTAAGTCATTTTTGTCGTCGATTGGCAAGGAATTCCCACAAACCCGCAGTACGTTTATCTGTATTTTGTCCTCGTGTCCTACACAAGGGAACGCAGCAACCCTCAGTGGTTTCCACGACAACAAACCTTATCAAGGGACAAATTATACAGCAGTGTGATTGAAGCTTTGATTGTGTGTCTGTGGATCCGTTACGGACATACCCGCCAGATTATCTTCCTTGGAGAAACGGATGACTTGACATGATCATACACCGTATGGATTTTGAAGCAAACTCATTGCAGATAATATGGTAGACACTCCTGAAACGAAGCCGAACTACTGTCGACTTGACATTTATATTATTGTAACACAACCGCAAATTATGATTAACTTTAGAGGCGATCATATTTTGTACAACTGAAAAATATAGTGTTGCAAATTACACTGCTCTGGCCACTAGAGGTGCTCAACTTTCATAAATATTGCTCTGGCGCCGATCTCTGTTTAAAGTCCTACTTTAAAACGCGAATAGCCAACATTTTCGTGATCAGTACGTTTTCAAGGTAGATTTCGCCCCGGGGACTGAAATTTTGAATGTAAAATTTTTACCACGTTTTACTAGTAGGCTGCATATATGGACCCACTTTGAGGTTTGTGAAGTAAATGAAGTTTTTAGTATCATATTTTGTTGAAAATCGACAATTTAATTTCTCCATAGTACTAAATCTCAGATAGCGGCCATGAATTGTAAATATCGGTAAATTTGAAGATAACTTGTTTCCCTAGAATCGAAAGTTGCACACTAACTCCCCAGGCTGAGATTTATTCTTGATTTTGAATTTGAGAGGGGCTGGTTTTAAATTTCCCTGAAGGAAAGCTCAGGTTCAGCAAAGGTCGAAACCTTTCAGTTTGGAGAGGCGAGATAAATAGTTCCGGTAGGGGTAGAATGTCATGTTAATGGATCGTTTGAATCTTGAGGTAAGTAATAATTCCAGTACATTTACAATTACAATTATTTTACTTTGATCCTGAACAAAATCCTTGGGTTTTGCTTCACTTTCGCTGCTGATAAATTATTTTATTGTAAATTTATTTGATAGCATTAAGTTAGAACGCGCCTTTGGGACAGATTTGTGACCCTCAAACTTTTAAAATATTCTTTCGGCCTACCACTTGTTGAGGCTGATTTTGAAGTTTACGGAGTAAAAACGTATTTTGTTAAAATCGGGAATTTGATTTTTCCGCGTAGAGATAACAGAGGAATATTGGCCATTATGAATTTCAAATATCGGTAAATATTGGTTAAAGTATTTCTATAGCAGCATGGTGACCCCCGATTTTTGATCTCGATTTTAAAGAGGATGGTTGAAAGATTGCTTGTGGAAAGTTTGAGCAAAAGTTAACAAGTTTTTAATTTTCCAGGCACGAGCTACCGTAAGAGGTGTGTGCTGTTGTTTGTGCCTTATGCAGCGCCTCCGTCTGAAACGTTATTGATGTTTAGACCGGTGGACGTATAAAAACCAAAACCTTTAATCTCAATAACAAATGTATCAACTTTAGATCATCTTTAATATGTCTGATATCACCAAAATGTCCGCATTGTCGTAAATCTTCTTCGGGCTTCCCAATTTCTTGTCCACTTCCTAAATCTAGGAACTCAAGACGTATATCGTGACCACAATACACAACCAGTATTATGTATGAGACTCTAGACGTTTTCGAAAATGATTTCATACTTGTTACGACAAGATACACTCTCGCTTAAGAATATCCTCCGGAATAATTATTTGTTACGTGTAGACCAGTGATCAAAGCGTGCGTACGTTTCTAATGCACATGGCTGTCGTTGAAGGCAAACGAGTCCTGGTTCACAGAAGGATTCAGAAAAGAAACAATTCTTGGTGCAATGACTCCTTGTGTGCCTATTTGCAACATTCAGTGGTTTAAATTCTTGGTTCAATGACTCCTTGTGTGCCTATTTGCAGCATTCAGTGGTTTAAATTCTTGGTGCAATGACTCCTTGTGTGCCTATTTGCAACATTCAGTGGTTTAAATTCTTGGTTTTTACTTATGATTACAAATTCATAAATGATGATTACAAATTCATAAATGAAACCAAAATACAGGGATAATAAGTATGCATTTACAAAACAGTTTGAAGAAGCTGGCCTTCTTAACATCGAAACTTAATAAGTTATCAATATGTTAATAAATCTAGATACGAATTCCTGGTCACATACCAAAATGGCACGAAATCACAGTCAAGTGTTACAAACAAATAAACAAACAAAATAAGTCAAAGGCTAAAGTTATATTTACATAGCGGAGGCTTTGGAAAAGTTGTGATTAACCTATTTTGTATACCACTATAGATGACGTATGGATTTTGACACTTCTAATTTGATGATGTCGGTCTAAGGGTCGCGTTTCCTTGGTAACGTGACAAATTGCGATCGCAAAGTGCTGCAACGTTGACACCACACACTCTGGATTTCACAGTGAGAGACTGAATGAGACTGAATGCAGTTGTCGTTTGCTTTCTTTATTGAAAAAAAAATCCGTTTGAAATAGAGTTGACAGTTATTTGTTGGCCTCTATTGTGTTTGTAAATTAGACGTAACGCCTCGCACCGTCACTTGTCAAGGTCACATGAAGATGGATGACAATCAACGTGTTTTCTTTGTGGAGCTCAGCTCATTGAAAAGTATGAAGGTCCAAAAGTGACGTACAATTGTACGAAATGCCCGCTAGGATTTTGGATACTTTTAACAGTAGTTATGTTACTGTGTACGGCGAACACGGAGCTCACGACCTACATGGACTTCACGATGCTCCTCAAAGAAGCTTTACGTCTCATTTGAGATAGAAATGTAAATTTTCCGACGTGACAACATATCGTCACCGCATTTCAGACATAGACACAGTCCAGTGAGGGGTAGGGGCTGTAATAGACACCAGTCAAAACTAGAACGTAGTCAACTTAAATGTACAAAAGAGGACCAAAATTTACATAATCTAACGCGAGTTGAGATGAAAAGTCAAATTCAATGGCGAAGAAATGAACAGAAAGTGACAGGTAAATGGAACGAGGCGAGAAATAGAGCGAGAAAAGAGATTGGAATCAGTAAATGCAGAATACGTTTTACTGTGACGATTTCACATTCAACGCTTCAATTGAGTGTAATGTATTAAACGTTTTACCATACAGTATACATTCAGCATATGTTTGACCTTGCCAAATATTGACTCTTGAAAATTTTCCAATTCTCGACTTTGCCAATAGGGGACATTCATGGAACAAATTGGATTGAAGCGTGTTTCGACATCGGCAAATTTGACAATTAAGACGGTAAATGACGAGTTCTGTTCAAATAGGAGTCGGAAAATATCGCAAAAATATTCAGAAAGGATGCAAACAATAAATGCAATATCGGAGAGACATATTATGAAAATAGGCCTAATGTTTAAAGACCCATCATGCATGTATCATATTCCAAACACCGTGCACGAACATTTCTGCCCAACACCAACTTCAATCTTAGTTTTAAATAAACTGCTTAGTACAGAACCGATGGTCGGAAAATGTCGGATAGTTTGTCGCGCAGTTCACAGACTCAGTCAACGTGAAAACCGACTAGTGAGGAGACTTGAAAATTTAATGACTTTTACACATTTTGTACATGACGTTGTAATGTTGTCTGTTACAAAGGCAAATGCGCTTTCTGAATAGCAGCGATGCAACGAGGAAATAATTTGGCTTGTCATTTAAATATGAGTAATTTGAAGGAATTTGCACAGAAGTACGATGCATCTGAGCATGGCAAATTAAGTGACATTAATCTGGGATACCCGGATGTTGCAAGCGCGAGGAAGCGTGACGTCACCGCCATAGCGCAAGTTACTGAACGAATCAGTTAAGTGTCTTCATTGTGATGACATCAATCACGTATGGCTGAACATCACAATTTTTAAAAGCAAAATATTATATTTGCATCTTAACCTTTCGTAGAATTAACAGTTCATTGCAGACACAGCAACCGTGCTGTAGGCTAATGTTTCCAGTCAGTGTAAAGCAAAATATACTGTTAAGCTTAATACTATGGCTTCATAGTATTCCATACGTGATATTTGTTTAATGGCCTAACAGAAAAGGACAGCTACAGGCTTCAGCATTGCTAAACAAGAGAGTCCATATTAACATATACAAGCAAATCACTGTGCTTAGCTAAACACTATCTCCATTTTAAAAGTTAAATAAACCTACTGGACTTTAGCAGTCCAGTTCATGACTTGACAAAGCGGAAACAATGTATGTTGTTTTAGATAAGGCCAAACAAAAAATAAATGTGCTGTTCCGATAACCCGACCTACCCTATTTTTTACCCGCCGACCCTTAACTTTTTAGAGCTACGCAAACACTGAAGTAAAAAAAAAAGAAAGAAAGAAAAAACCGTTAAATCACGCGTTCGTTACTTGGCATTTTGACTTTTGCTTGAACGAGGATGATTTTTATGTTTTTGTTCCTTTTATATGTATGATACATTTTTCTGGAAATGTTGTTACCAGTGTTTGACCGCCCTGAACCCCTGAAAAATGCATATTTAAAAATAAAAATATATTGGGAAAAAACTCTACCGACCTACCTACCCTATTTTTGAAAACCATGTTATCGGAACAGCACAATTTATGTTTTTGTCGGCCTATTTGGTTTATTTAATATTAATGAATCAAATAAATAAATAAATAAGTAAACAAAATATATATATAAATATATATATATATATATATATATATATATATATATATATATATATATATATATATATATATATATATATATATATATATATATATATATATATATATATATATATATATATATATATATATATATATATATGCACAAACAGACAGACGCACACACGCACTGTAGTATTGCAGCATTGTTTTGGCATCATTTTCAAACTCTATTCTTATCATGATCCTCGTCCTAATTTCCGTCAATCTAAGAACAATGATGTGACAGTTTTGCAAGAACTTTCATATCGAGCATGGTATCAAAAATTACCACAATGCGTCAAACCCTGGAGCTAAATTCCTAAGTCAAATCATGTCGCTTGGATGGAATTATCTGTCAATTATTCACCGTGGCAACTACTTCGGCATGGATATGAACGCACCGTGACATTTTGTTATTCACAAGGATTATTGCGATTTTCGAGGGAAATAAACTGAAAACGTGAATGATTGTTATTAAGAATCTGATATTTTTTTATAAAATACAGATCACAAGTCACGATTACTACCCCATGTCGTGAAACAAAGTGTCATACTCAATAGCTTTAGTGTTGACAAGATATAAGTCACAGTTCTAAATTGTAAGCGGTAGTTGTTGTCTGTGATTATCACACAGTTTTTTGCGTAGCATGATAGTGACGTAATTTCCTGGACGACTGAAAAACTCGATACACATACGGGCTTGTTTTGTACGCATCTGTCAGTTGAGACTGTCGAAAAGTCATCTCTGATATAATAACCTGGTTGCTAACTGACATAAAAGTTTCCCGGATGTAAGATTTACTTTCTCGTAATCTTAACAGGACTTTCAAAGTGTACATCGATCTACACGCAAATGGCGCATAGATACCGTCAAACTTAGCTGCACCGTCAGTCTTCAGCGTACTGAATCAATCTACCGAGCTTAATAGACTACCTTAGTATAGCACGGACTCGACTGAACAACGAAAGAAAACAAACAAAAAAACAAACGAACAAGACTTCAACAAAGTTGACAAAATGTATACTGTATCGATAAATAATCTGTCATCTGTTCTGGACAGTAAAGGTAGTTATAAGACCACAAGAAAATTTAATCGAATTGGGTCACAATGGTAATCTTAAGATCACTGATGCAAGCCCTCTGAGACAGACTGTGGACCTAATAGCGCCCTCTTGGGAAGAAATAAGTCGAACACCTTATGGAAGAAGACAAATTTATTAACCTTGGAAAAATATAGAGGAAATGAAATTGCAGATTATATTTGCGATCATACCATTGTAAGAAATGAAAACTTGGTCTTATGAGTAGGCTGACCCTAATTTTCAATGTCCTCGAATTGAATACTCGATATCCTGAACTTATAAGATAATGATTTCTCTGTCGCTAATTAAGTTCAAGTCAGTAGTAGGACAGACTAAATATAATTGTGAAAATGGATGTGTTTCGTCAACTCGATATATTAAGGCCTCGCTGATAGGTCTGTCGTGTCCGGGAATTCGTTTACTCACTATTACCGCAATCTGATCAATTTTGTCCCGGTTTTGATGTTAGGTGGATGTTGCCGTGGAAACCAATTTTCAGTGTAGATAGGAACATGTATGATTTCGCTTACCCGACAACAAAGCGTCTGGACCTAAATCGACCTTCTTTTTAGCCACCATTATCAACTTGAAAAAATGTTGTTCCGATAATCCAATCTACATATCTTTATCCCATTGATCCTAATAATTTTAAAAAGTCAGGGTTTGCGTTTCGTATTTCTGATTGTAGGGTGAAAATATCAGATTTGAGAGGTTCATCTATATGGATTATTATCTGCACAAATGCAACCTGTTTTCGAAAGTATGTTTAATCCAAACCACCGCATGCTGCTGAACGGGGGGGGGGGGGGGTAGTGCTGCGAACGGGGAGGGGCAGGAAAGCGTGTAATGCAATCTCTAAAGAATGGCACATGTCATAATTCATAAAGGCAAGTAAAAACTAATGGAATGTATTCATTTGATTACATTGGTCAAGCCAGAGGCGTATTGAGTGTGTTCAGTTAACACTTTTCTCAAAGATAACACCTAGGGATATAGAATTGTAACCCTCAAATAGTAACATTAAAATTATCAATCCAACCCTCCCAACTATTTTAGTTGCTTTAACACTGATACTTTCAATAGCGAGTGGACAAACAAAGTCAGGAAAAGGAATGGGCTGACAATAAATGGTAAATATTTACTTCTTGAAGAAGGGTACTGTAGTAGAGGAGTACGGGGAAAAATGTCTCCCAATGAAAGAAAAGAGTAACATACCCGGTTAAAGGTATACAGTCACCTGTAATCTAAATATGCCCATATATGGTCGAAGGGGCGTTCCTTGGTATTCAAAATGCTCTTGAGGGCGCTGTTTTTAAAAAGCGGCCACCCGCTTAAAATCTTTGATTGGTTAGATTTTCTCTTTCCATGGTAACTGTGGCAAAATTGGAACAGGTGACAGTATACCTTTAAGTCTAACTTAACGACTCACATACTACTTTACTGCCAATTAAGATCACCCTGGGTTGAAAAATCAAATGATGTTTGGAATTTAATCACTCACACTTGTTTTCTTGGAATATGAAATATGACAACTCACGGCGTCATAAAAATTGATTTTTTTTTAGATAACCGACTTCGTGATTTTGCATTTCAAACGTCAGGAAAGAGAAGCACCTGATCGAATGACGCCAGTCGAATCGGAAATAGACGAACATTAACCGGTTCTTCTGAAAAGGAAAGAAGTCAAGAGAATATAATCATATTTCCTTTGGTTGTCTGACCGACATTGGCAGTTGTACTCTGGCGCACTCGCACTCATTCACGTGCGTCCACTCGCACACGCACGAACACACGCACCCGAGGGCGAGCATAGGCGAGTGTAAAGCTTTGGAAGATGAATAGGTATGCCTGTCATGGCCAAGGAGATTGACTTGACCTCTTCGATCCACAGCCTGTCAATCACAGAAAGACATGATTACTGCACTTTCTTTAATCATTAAGTTAGCAATCGAATTCATGACTTCCTTTAGACTGTTCAAGTGCTATCATGGGTGACGTTGAAACGTGAATATGATACACCCGCAATCACAGTGCTGTCGTTCAGTATAATGCGCTCCCGATCGAAAGTCATACGTCTTTTTCCTTGCGAACAGGCGTTCCAATATCGTTATCTAAAGAGGACGACTATTTTCAAAGTACAGTCTTATAATTGTATACTTTGTTCAACTTAGACGTTTGATAGGCAAACGTTTTATTCTTGCGATGGTAGAATTTCACCGTCGTTGGGTTTCTGAAATTTATGTTGTGGTCGGTATTTTCGCGAATTACAAAGAGAGATTTTCCGTTGCCATGGACATCAGTTACAGAGCTTCAAACGTGCATATTTATCTTGGTAGCTATCGTTATCTCCTAGCTTTCCCACAAAGCGTGGTGGATCTTCTTCACCCATTCATTTATCTTAATATGCTTATCGATTGTACAAGTAATAATAGTGACAAATTTACCTGTAAGTGGCATAACAGCCACCGAACGGATGCCTCTGTCAATAGCATTTGTTACTATGTGCACAAAGAACACGCGTCAATGTTAGAATAAGAGTTGTACTTGAACTTGACAATGCTCATCGGTATAAACTTAGTAAGTTTGCAAAATTTCGCATAATAGAACCTGTACTAAAATGACTGGATATGAGCATTACTATAACGTTACATAAAAATGTTCAATGTAAAGTCTGTTTTCCGGCACGAGTGAGGATAAGTGGAGATAACCATTGAATGGATACGAACCATAAGGGTTTCATAGGTGGTCCCTATCTCTATACTTTATGTCTCACTCCCTAGGTTACTAGAAATTAATGCGAATCGCTGTCAGTGTCCTCTTGCCTTTTTGTTCCCATATAAACCGAAACATTCTCTGCAAAGAATTCTGTGTAGAACTAGGGAATTGACGGGTTTTACTTTGTCCCTAAATGATGGGAATATCTTGTTCGCTGAACACGATTCAATCTGTTACATGTATGACTGGGAGTAGTGTGGTGAAATGTTTCCTTCTGGGCTTACATGCTATCGCTATCTCCTCGGATGACTTTTGACCAGCGCTAATATTGACAGACAACGATATCAGACTTCATGTCATGGACCGAGATTGAGCAATTTGGATGCAGGCTTTCTCTTGTCACCGAAAAGATTCTTTATCTCAGCGATTTTTTTTGCTAACGTCTAAATTTTGAGTCGTCTTCGATGCCATCGACAGTGTCTTGAGATGAGCAGACTGAATTTTTTACCTCAATTGTCCGTTGCTATGTTCAACCATAGACCTCTCACTCCAGGGTATATGATCAAGTTCAACGCCTGTCAGGTGTGAAGAGAGCAGGAGTTCTGCGTCACTCCGACAAAACGTGAGAACTGGTATAAAAACCGTTGTACCAACCTAAAACTGTTCATTGTAATGTGTTGATATGATGAAGTTTTGTAGGTGCACTATAGAGTTGATGGTTCAAAACTTGTATTTCACATGTTTCATCTCAGCAGAGATGAGGAAAAAGAGCTAAGGGAGCGGGCTAGGCTGCTTTGAGGCAGACATTGTCTGTCAGCTGATGGATTAGGAACCCTTATAAGTTCAGGTCTTTTCGGACCAACTGTTAAGAACGAATTTTCCATCGATTGTTAAATTATTAAAGAGATCATGATTTTCGCATGTCTCAAGATAAATCACTGGAATCCCAAACGTCCAACATTCACTCCATTACTTTTCCGATAAACGATACTTTAAACTCCCCTGGGATAGATAGAAATTTACGACCGCAATTTTCTGTAATTTTCGAATGATCGATAGATCTTAAGTCGTGGTCACGACTTGCGTATAAATATAGACGCGAGTCTTTCATTTGCAAAGCGACGTTTGCTGTTTTTGAAGACTTTATTTAAAGAAGGTGGCGTGGCGCTCAGGGAGCTTTCATTTCCACGGTAGGAATGAATTCCATGCAGAGGAAGTAGAAATATAATGGAAAGAATACAACTTGTGCCTGATTTGCCATAAGCATTTTTCATCACTTCACATTGATCGCATGAGATATGAAATAAAACTAAAGGCCTGTCCATCTTTATTGGATTGTAAACATTCAACATGCGTCGATCTGAAACCCAAATGTTTGACAGCTTTTTAATATGCGGTTCTAACATTTCATTAATATGTCTTCCTCGCTGGGTAACCGACGCACTATCGGATCATTGTCGGCACGAGACCTAGGAAAGTCCGCGGTGAAGAATTACCCTTCCAAGTGATTCTCCTAGGAGTGATGGTACCCTATCTTGTATTGGAGGGAAATCTTAAAATCGAAGCGGGAGGGCAATTACCAACAGCTATTATTACCCCCTCAACGTTAATGATATTCATAATACGTGAGAAAATAGCATATTCAGTGTCCGACAGCATGTACATCGAAGACAAGGCTGTTTTACAGTGACATTTGGGAACTATGGCATCCGCGTTTTGTTATTTTCTTAAAGATTCCATTAGTTGTTGAGATTGTAGATGCGTTTGTATCTTGGCAAAATGTCGGTGTAGTGTGGCCAGCATCGGTTCTGTGCCATCTACAGAGTGGCACATGCGCACTCGTTTGAAGCAGGCATGCGTATAGTGACACAGACTCTTTTTATAAGCCCTTCTATTTGATATAAAGTCCACAGTACCGGACATGGATGATCAGGCATTGATTAAAGTCCTCAAGTTTCATATCTTTACAATCATGTATATATTTACCCAAAACGTAGGTCACGGAGTTTAGCGATCGAAAATGGAAGCCTAGAAGTGAGCTCATAGTTACCATAGAGAATGGATTATGCAAATGAGAGTGATCTACATCATGAAATTCATTCTTGGCCCATCTATCTCAGAAGTTTCATCACGTACAGCGAGGTGAGAGTGATGCATAATTAGTCTGTGGGGAGTCGTTTAGTATGTACATGTTTAATTAATATAGAAACCACATTTAACATATATTTGTTCGCACAGATAGTTAGAATATGGCAAAGGAACATTTATATTTCACACGTTACAATCAATAGTGGAGTTACTGTATCCGAACATTAGGGAAGCTACATCGAACAGGAATTTGTTTCACAAAAATGTCGCCTAATACACTTTGCTGCCGAAACCATGTACAGTTTTCAGAACAAACAAACGTGACGTCATTATCACATGTGTTCACAGAAACGTGAACATTTTTGGCTTCAGCAAACATCTTGAGTGCTGTGACTGTCGTATCATGGAATGTGGAACGTTCAATCATGTGAGCTACATTGACTCAATATTATTGTCCTGATGTATTTGTATGAAAATTTGATTTAATTTATTCAAGGGATACAGATGACGGAGACAGAAGATCGAAGGTAAGCTGACAGAGGTCACCGATTAGATAATTTTCTTGTATGATTTTTGAAATAAAAATGAGACTTCGTGCTGAGCAATAATCGATTTTTTATTCACGGGTGTTTTATTGATTAAGTTGTTTTCCTTCTTACTGAGGAAGTTGAAGCTAATATATCACGTTACGATTGGCTCTATCGTATCCAAACGTGATTTTCCGGATGCTCATTTGTCATTGACCGACGTTTTCTGAAGTGGCATAAGAGAGTAAGGTAAAAGTTATGTAATTACGATGGCAGGCAGTTATAAAAACTTGATTCACGAGAATTCTCGAGACAAAAACATAAGTTAGATAACAGAGATATCTACGATTAGAGTTCTGTCGGAGAAATGTTGATCGCAGACACATTCGGTATTTTCATAGCAGGTTCATCTTGCGCACAATGACGTCCTGACACACATGCGTTGGACTTTGTCTCTGTATAGCTGTCTTCTGTATGTGAAGATGTATGTATGTATGTATGTATGTATGTATGTATGTATGTATGTATGTATGTATGTATGTATGTATGTATGTATGTATGTATGTATGTATGTATGTATGTATGTATGTATGTATGTATGTATGTATGTATGTATGCATGTATGTATGCATGTATGCATGCATGCATGCATGCATGCATGCATGCATGTATGTATGTATGTATGTATGTATGTATGTATGTATGTATGTATGTATGTATGTATGTATGTATGTATGTATGTATGTATGTATGTATGTATGTATGTATGTATGTATGTATGTATGTATGTATGTATGTATGTATGTATGTATGTATGTATGTATGTATGTATGTATGTATGTATACCTATCTATGTGTGTATGTCTGCTTGATAACTTGTGCTCACTCACACATGCATATGTCTGCATCGTTGAGGATATGAATAAATTATTTATTTTATATCCATGAATCATCGTTTGTATTGTGTGATTAATTATTTTGCAAAATGCGCCCGGTGTTTGTTTTGCAACAGTTTAACGACAGCGATGTTAAATCTTTGGTTTTTAACATTTCCATTTCGACCTTGAGGAAACAGTTTTTATCCCGCATAAAGAGTTCGACACATTCTTAGGGTGTACACGTCAGGAGACACGGCTCAAATAACCACTACTTTTTTAAAATAATAAGCATTATCTTTAAAAAACCTTTAACATTTAACGAAAATCTGGACAAAGAAGGAAATCTCATCGCTTGTATCCCATGGTCACGCACGTGGCCATAATTAAGGCAAATGGGCGATTGAAGGCGAATTGTAAACTAAATGTTACCCAGCACTGTGGATATAGCTTTGTTTTATGATCTTTATAATGTCTACGGTGTGAAAGGAGGACTCAGAGAGCCAAAATATCACTCTGTAGTCCCCATGACGCATGACGACGAGAAAACAAAGATTACGTATACCAACTATACTGATAGACTGAACCAACTTCATCTGTACCTCTGGAGACCAATATGAGATGCACAGAGAGTCCAGGGGACCATGTGTACCGTACTTCAGCATTGATTCCATCATTGTAATCGATTTCCAAGAGAAGAAAGAACGAATGTATTCATTGGCGATATAACCTCAAAGTATCCGTTTCTTCATTGTCCATCCATGCACACACAATTAAAGCTAAAGTAAGCTGGTAGGAATTAAGTTAATACCTGCAGGGAGACAGTGGGATCATTAGAACGGGCAAATTAACGTTCTTAAATCGTTGAGGGAGTAGTAAGCTGAATGCAGATAAAACCATTCATTCTCTTTCCGTGAGCAGTGGTATAAATCTAAAAGCACTGTTCAGACGACTCTACGCGTGTACAGAATGAAATCAAATTACAAAAGTCGCCAGGGTAGGTCTGGAGAAGTTACGTCTTCCAGATCGTAATTTGGACGTAAGCCATTATGTTTGATCTACATTTGACCTGCTTTCAAAACATCTCTACGTCGACATGTGTGGACTTGGTGCCACCTTGGTGCCTTCTTGGTGCCACCTTGGTGCCACCTTGGTGCCACCTTGGTGCCTTCTTGGTGCCACCTTGGTGCCACCTTGGTGCCACCTTGGTGCCACCTTGGTACCACCTTGGTGACACCTTGGTGCCACCTTGGTGCCACCTTGGTGCCACCTTGGTGCCACCTTGGTGCCTCCTTGGTGCCACCTTGGTGACACCTTGGTGCCACCTTGGTGCCACCTTGTCGTACAAGGCATACAATGTATTCTAGCTACTGCACTGTGTCAATTCAATAAAAACAGTTTCACAATTTAACATGCAGAACTATAAAATCCACGCCATTCGTACAATTACTTCAGTGTGATTTTTGTTTTTTCCTGGCTTCATCGCCTTTGCCACAGTAGGGACACTTTTTTAAACCCGTTTTAGTTTGCCAGTGACAATGTCTGATATTGAGAAGTAGGCATAGATACCTCGAAAACGAATCGAAACTGAACAGATGACCTTTCTTGGCATGAAATAAGGCTGCGTTCACAAAAAACTGTTAAGGGAGGGCATGGAGGAATTCAGGGGGGATTCGAAAATTTGGGTGTAGTGGAGGGGGGGACTTGAAAATTTTGCTCTACCTGTAGGGGGGACTTGAAAATTTTTGGTTCCTTTGAGTTTTACATTTTCCAATTCCAAGTTTTTGTAGGTAATTCAATGAAAAATGAATAACATTTTTTATGTCATCAAAATGTTGTAGGCCCTAATGTTAGTAATAATTTAACAAAATCTAGAACCATTTTGTCACATTTCATGACTTTTATCTCGAAAAAATCTAAACGTGTGATTTGTCGTAAAAAAACAACTTGAGCCTCGTAACAGGGCAGAAGCTGCAACTGTTAATGATTTCTGCAATATTTGCAAGATAACAACTACAGTTCTTGCTATCTCCCTACAGCATGCTCAAACACACAATATTTAGTTGTCGACAAAGCCTGTATATATAAATATAAATATGTATTTGGTGATAATTTAATTGGAGTCCAGACTGACAGTCAGTTGTCAGTGATACAAATGCATGGTACACATTACTGAATACTGGACAATTCAACATGCTGTAGGGAGTAGAACAAGAACAAAGTTGTAAAACTGAACAAAAATATTGCCAAAATTATCAAAGTTAATACAGCTACTGCCTATGGGTAGTGTCACTATCAGATACTACCCTGCTACTGCAGTGTCACTGTCACTGCATACCTGAACAGTGACAGAGACAGCTCTGACCCTGATGTACATGGTGGTTGAAGAAGAGTTTGGGTCAAATGACACTCATGACAGTGAAACTCACTTGTACACAAGATCAGGCCAGAGAGCAACACATGGAAGAAAACATAGAAATGTGAATTCTGGCATATGAGAATAATCAAATATTAAAGAAAAAAGATAGGGTCACCATGCTTGATTTTCTAAATTTTCACACTCTTATTATAAAATGATACATAAGTAAAACTTTGAATAGTAAAGACTAAAAGAAAAAAATATGTGACCAAATGGAAATATTATTTTTTAACAAAATTGCAATTATCACACCCAAAATTTCAGAGATTAAAACATTATTTGATGGAATATTTTAACCTTCCGGTATTGTAAATTTTGAGTAGCATCTAATTCATATAGGTCTTGTAGTTTTAAAACAATTTTTTGGTAGGTCACTGTGCAATACGGCAATTAGCCAGAATTCACAATTTTCCAACTCTCTCATGATTGCATTTTGTGTGCTCTTCAACAGGAGCAATTGACCTGGCCAGAGTTGGATTAACTCAAGTTGGCTTTTAGACCAATAAATCTAAAAAAATTCACTGATGCACTTAAAGAACTTGCCTTGGAATATGACTGTACAAAGTGCTAATACAGGTAGTGTTGAACACCTATGAGCAGAACGGCGCAATACATGTTTATTTTTTCTGCGCTCACATCCTTTACAAATATGCGGGCCTGTGATAGTTGGGGGGGGACTTGAAAAATTTTGACCATATAGAGGGGGGGCATTTGAAAATTTTTTAGGGTACTTAGGGGGGGATCTGAAAAAAAATAAGATTTCAATCGAGATTCCTCCAGCCCCCCCCCTAATCGTTATTTGTGAACGCAGCCTTACGCTTGATATTGACCAAAACTATAGTGTTCTTTGTGTTTGTCATTTCCAGGTGGTACTATTGCTAACTTTCTGATATTTGCAAAAATGTTTATGCCAGCCATATTACGGTAGTTTTTCGATGGTGATCGGCCATTCTTACGTGTTCACGTTCGGAAACTGGCTTTTTTAATGACTACGAATGCTGGCAGGAGATAAACAGAAAGTATCTTGCGTTTTCTTTAAGGCCGCCTGGCATATTTTTTGTTGTTGCAGTTACCGTAACTTGGGAATCCACCGGTTCAGTAGGCTATATTGATTAAAAGACTTTTCAGCAGACGGGTCTGGAATAACAAAGTTTAACAATATAGTGACTTTGCAGTTAACCGTGTGCTTTGGTGCTGTGACGGTGTTCAAGTTGGCTCGAGGACTCTTTCATAATTCAGTACGGACTAAGAGTACCTATTCATCACTTGTAAAGTCGCTGATCCAGGTTGATGTATTGACGTAATTTAATGACAGACAGATTTTTCATGGAAACATTGATAATCACATTTGTCTGAAGATAGTTTGATTTGTGAAACTCGAGTTACGGCCAAGCTTTTTCTTAATGTTTATTTATGTTTCTGTCTCTCTGCTATGAAGACACCGACACAATATACTTGAAGTAGTTTTATTTTTAATACATTCTTTGTGTATGCCAGGAAGTCACCGTAACGGTTTGGTATGGTAAAGAGCTGTTTTATTCATACGAAATAAAAAAAATGCATGATGACAGAGCGGTTTCGCAGAAAAAAGCACCAGTCGCCAACCAAAGTTTCACGGAAAATGTGCAAAAATCTCAAAGTTTTAAGGTTCGCCAATTTGTTGACAGTGCCTTGCATTTCAAGACAGCTACTGATTTTTCAAGAGTTGAAATCAAACACTGTTCGGTTACAGACTGATCACCAAGATAAAGTGGATACCAAAGTTAACAAGCGCTCTTGGTTTCCTTGGCAACATTCCCGTATTTCCTCTGAAAAAAGTGATTATCTCCGATCACACGTGAACTAAGGAGCTTTAAGATAAGATAAGGTACGGCGGGTGGAATGACAGTTTGTGTAGTTGGCAAATACAGTTCAGAAGCTTATCGATGATTTTCCAAGGTGAATAGGGAATATTTCCATGGAAAACTGACAGCTCTGTATGGAGTGTGATAGCCATAGTTCATATAGCGTAGAACAACACAACGCAGAGTAGTGCATTGCGTAAAGATATCACATTCTTGTGTATGTACACAATGAGCAAACGTACCAACCCTCGTTGAAGAAAGTCTACTGGCGTAAAATTTGTTGTCATGGAAAAGTGCCCATGCTCCAGTTTGCTGAATCTCAATATGTCGAGATGTAAACGTTAACCACAATAAAACAAAAGCACAAACAGTCATTTAAATCATGTTAATCTTTTCTCAATTGATCTGCAAGTATGTATGTATGTATGTATGTATGTATGTATGTATGTATGTATGTATGTATGTATGTATGTATGTATGTATGTATGCATGCATGTATGTGTGTGAATGTGCTGGTACAATCAGTCATTGTTGAACACGCGTTGCATTGGTTTTATCACAAGCTTTGATATAATCCATGGGTCACAACGATTAATTGACAGTGCTGGCACTACCAGATTAAACTGCATTAGGATTACATCTACCTGGCAATTCTGTGAGGACTTTCAAAGCGTAGCTCAACTTGTTTTCAACAAATTTTAAACCAGTCCATGTCATCGGATCGTATAAACTGTAAATGCCAACTTGCGTCCTGTTTTCGTATATTTCAATGTAATTTCGCTGTAACTGCGTGCCATCGTTTTTGACCCCCGTTATTATCGACTACTTACAAAGAATTGGTTTGTGTGTGCCAAGTCTTAGGATTAAACGCTGATCAAAATTTCAGCAGAAAGATTGGCACGTACTCTCCATAACTGTGGTCGTATGTATGCAGGGGAGACGTTATACAGAGCAGCCAGACTGGTAAATATAAGAACAGATGTACACGTATGCATGTACACAGACAGTAATTATCATGTGGAGAAAAGAGTTCAAAGGTCATACTACACGCTGCAGTGCCTTCAACGGTTGAAATTGTGTCTAATCGATCTTTAACATGATTATTCTGTCCATCTTGATTAATTCGTCTCTGAATCACCAATTAAGCTGCCTCTTTTGTCGTGTCCTTTGTAAAACGTGAATCGTGCTCAGATAATTCAATTATGAAACGAAATTAAAGATCGTTGGCCGTGATTGTTAACGATGATTACCTTCCCTGTAAGGTCAGCCACGAGCTCGACTCAGCTGCTCATGAAATCATATACCTCCAAAACGGCCGCACGAAAATGAAATTTCAGAATGCTTTATCTTTATGAAAGACGGTTTGGTCCTCATACGACCCCAGCCTTTATGAAAAATAATCGGATTATCAACTTGTGAATTCCAGAATTATCCATATGCACAGAAGCTCTCTATAGATAATAAGCTTCGAGTCCAGCAAAACAATAAACAGTCGAGCATTCGTCAATAATTTACAATTAGGTAGCACAGAGAAGTTCAATTTGCAGACAGATTGCTGGAAGACTTGATCTGCTTGTTTTTTTCTATAAGCTTTGTTCTTGAAGAATATCCATTCTATTCACGTTTTGAAAATTGAAAAACAAGGCTATTGTTGGGTTAAAAGTGTCCCCGGGTTGTTATCAGTCCATTTCGAATTTTGAACAAAGGATTACTTTTACCCCGAAGCAGAAAAACTTCCAACTTTCAGCTGGGCACCCGATGAGATGCAAATAGATCATGTTTGTCCGGTTCAATTTGTTGACGAAATGCTACAGCTTACCGTTATCAAAAACAATGGGCCGGTCACGTACAATATAACGGTACACATGTTTCAATGGCGTACATACAATTTTTGTTTGTTACATTTAGGGCAGGAGTGAATCCTACCGTACGTCATTCGCTTGTCAAGGTCTCCTATCCGGGCAGCTGAATGCTCCCTAAAAACAGTGAAGACTATAGTCTGTGTCAGTTGGAGACTGTAGTCGTAGTAACAGACCCGTGCGAGAGGACGATGACCGTACGAACAACAAAATGCCACAGTTATAAGGGTTGCCCTTTCATGCCTGGCGTTGTCTAAAAAAAGCCAGCTCCATACGAAATAAGTAAATAATGTAGAGTTTTTTATTCTTTTCGTCGGCAACCCCTTCCCCTAATAATGACTCGCATGAAATCGGTATTATCGGTGTCATCAAGAACACGCTTGTTTTCCATCGAAGCCTACAGCATTTTCCTTTAGATCTAATGAAGTTTGCATGTCATCACTGAACGAATTTTCCCTTGAAGACTCAAGAACGTTGTGACGCCATTTCAAATAATCACGTTATAACGATTCAATTTAGATTCGTTATGTATAATCCACATTACATGTTGGTGTAAGGAGATCCGAGAGATGTAGAGGGTGAGATGGGGGACTACATACTTCGATCATATCACAGTGCTTCGGGGCATTTTTACAGGGCAGTAGCCTGAGGGAAGCAACTGCCCTTCTCCCCCGCCCTGGAATTTTCCACACTCTCGATATTTCAATGTTTTAGCAGCAATTTAAACACATTCAATCCAACACAATACATGTCTGTACAATACGAAGGTTACATATCAGCGTACACTACACTGATAGAGATACTGTGCGAATTTCAGGTTTGCAAAGTAACAAATGCTGAATAATTACTAGCGTTAATGTCAATGCTACACACAAACAGTGGCGGCAGTCCCGCTTCCGTTTCACCGCGTTCCCGTTTTCGCGTGTGTGCCATACGGGTGTGTAAAGGCACACACAGAGAGAAACACTGTGTTTCTCTTTGTCTATGGTAGAGGATGTGGGCTGCAGACTGCAGTTCCACATAGGTGTTCCACAGTGTCAACATTCCCAAGAAATGACATTGTATCTAGCAATCTATACGTTGACTTTTGTGAACAAGCAGGCAGGGTAAGCTGTCAATTTAGCATCCACACGATAAAACTGGCTTGCCAGTGAAAACGGACAAACCAAGTAATTCTTTCCTGCGCTAAAAATATTGACTCGTACTTTGCCGTAGTTCTTTTGAAATAAACGAAATACGAAATCCCACAAGCCCCGAGGTGGTTTATTCAAGAAAAACCAACTGGAGAAAGTTATTAAGCTTAGGAGCTATTTAGAGATTCGAGTCGAAAGTTATGCTTGTATACTGATATTCATTATCTTTTGATATCAATTTTTGTGTGGGGTTATCCCTTGAAATTTTCATATAAACATGCTTAAGCAACTCAGATAATTAATAAATGACGATAGACACCAAGATATTGCATGAACATGTTTATAATCATGATAGCCATGGAGGAAAGATGCAAGATCAAAGTCATTGAAGTGTGATTTTTATCAACTTTAGCAAAAAATATCTAACTCAAATGTTTCTTTAATTAGTATTAGGCGTTACTTTATATCACTTACATAAACTATATCATTGTTATAGCTTAGTTTTCGCAATGACTAGGATGTATATTCAGCGGATGCGTAGACATAACGATTGCTACATTAAGTGTTACTTGCTAATTAAATGCAAATAATATGCAACATACGTTAATTTATGTAAATTACCCTAGCTAAGCTAGGTTTTGACCCTTAGCATTTTTGTTAAAGGGATACCGTCGTCGGAACTGCGCTCAAAGGTCGTATGGGACCCATACGACCAATGTAAACACTGTTTGGAGGCATCATGGGCCAGTGGCTAGAGCAGTGGACTCATGATCAAAGGATGGTGAGTTCGAGCCCCGGCATGGCTGTGGTGTTGTGTCCTTGAGCAAGGCAATTTATTCCTCTTTGTTTCTCCCCACCAGGAGTGATGGGTACATGGTAGGACAGAGGTTGTTATGTGTGCGTTTAGCTCTGCTGCGCTTATGGCTGCACATGTGAGCTGTTGTCTGCTCCCAGGGAGTTGAGTGGTATCATATTAGGTCCAGTGACCAGGGGTAATAATAATTGTAAAGCGCCTTGATCACATCTACTTGTGGATATGTGCGCTATATAAGAACCACATATTTATTTATTTTATTTATGTATCCAAGGTACGATGGTGATTGATGAAAGTTAGAACATGTTTGTCATAATCTACATCGTATAATTTAAGTGTTGCAGCTATGATGATGAGGTGCATCTAGATATCGTGCACGAAATACATTGTTTGTAAACAAGGAACTCGCACAGGTGCAGCTCCGACAACTGTTTCCCTTTAAGCTACGGCCCTGTCAAAGATTTTTCGTAGAGACTGTTGACGGTTTAGATGAGGACAATAACATCGTGAAGGGTTATCAAAGCACGCAAAATCTGATTAATATCCAATTCCTTATTACGGTTATCGCAATCCTTCCTTCTTTATACAGCCTCTCCTTGCTGGCAGGGAGACCCAAACACTCTTTACGTGTAACTCCATTCCTGTAATCAATGTCGATCTACCTTGCATAGCGTAAGCCAGATGAATATCAAGTGGACCTAAACTCTGTATGTCAAACTTCGGTCATCCAAAAACATGTTCCATGAAATGAATACATTAGATTTGTTTCTCACAATCTATCCATCACCTCAGAAAACGACCGATAAATTGATCAATAAATCAATACTCAGGCAACTCAATCGATGAACAAACTGCCTGACTGGTCCGCTATGACCCTAAGTCCGCCAATCCATTCAGCGTCACTTTTTGTTAAAACGCTTAGGTCAGCATTTCATAGTCCATTGCCTATTTGTACTCGAAATTCCCCAGCATCACGTGACTATTGATGTTAACGCCTTACCCGTGTGCAAGTCTGTAAGAATCTGACCATTGGAATGCGAGGAAACAAAACTTTTCGCTGATGACGTCATGAACAATCACAGGAAACTTGGATATAGTAAGCCATGAATAAATAGAGGTAATAAAGGGGAGGTCACTGATCATACTACCGTGGTGAGGCTTAACCTCACCGGTTGCCTCGCCTTAAAACAAACCAGTCTAAGATACGGATGTACACCAACAATTTCCCATTACTGATTCTCAGATTATAGAACATGGACCTTGTCAGGAGCGTTGGCCAGGAGATGGAAAGTGGAGATAATAGTCTTGGAAACGAGAGGAAGTGATAAGAGGATATTCAGAGGGCGGGAAAGGAGAAGTGCGAGGAGAAATAGAACACATGTCAGGTGACAGGAGAGCGGGATTGAAAGAAAATGCGAAGCTGGATATCTGATCCTCTTCTCTTTAAATGACAACCTGGGATAAAGTGATGCAGTAGCATGGTATCTACTTACGATAGATGTATTGGTAGGAGTTTTCTATTTAATTTCTCTTTGCATTTCAAGCTATGTCAGATGCGTCTTTTAGGTATTCAGATACCGTCGAACAAGTAACTCAATCGTTTAACCGACACACTAAACTGTTTCACAGTTTACCTGAGTTTTGATATAAGTGCCGCGTTGTTACGGCTATAAATCAAGGACAGATGGCTCTCGTTGGAAACCAGTTTATTCGATTTAACTTGCCACCTAAAATTAATCGATTTAGAGCACCTTTAATATCCTTCTTATATACTTGTTGTTATTTTTACCACTTGAATCTGAATTTGCATCGACAATGGTGATGTCATTAACGCAATGATTTCCTTAGACATATGACTTCAAGCAAATCCCAGCCTTACATACCTGCACGGACTTTTTACCAATTTCCTTGCAAAGAAGATAAATCTGACCTTCAGTGTGTATCCACTTCGTATTCTCGTATACGTTTCACATTTGCCATTTTTTATTACCGCAAATCACGAGCGTTAGGGGTGATATGAAAGGACACTTACAACAACGTAAGAAAAATAAAATATATGTGTTTCCTAGAGCACTACTAGTGTATAAAACAAAGCAGAATACCGTGGGGTTTTCCTTAAAATGTGTTTTCTAAAGTACGTATGTATGTTCGTGTGATGAGCATCGGCAGGGAGGCGAGAGGAGAGGACCCGGACTCTGCTATCTTTAAACGGGATCAAAAGTCTTCATCTCAAATATACTTTATATCACAAGTCAACATTTTCTGCAAAAGTGGCGCTAGAGTCAACACACGGATATAAAACTCCACATCAGGCGAAAAAATAAGTAAAAAGCGTGATACATGTGTGTATATACCCTTCAAATGGGAGTGCACCGGGGGAGGGAAGCGAGCAACAACGGTTTTAAGGGAATCGATCACACCCGGTTAAGATCTTTTGGTGTCGCCGGATTGATCATTGGAGAAGCGAAAGATTTAGGCTTGTCGAATTGTTTGCAACTACAGCAAGTAACGTTTCAAGAGCCAGACTGTTCATCATATACAACATTTATGTAACCAATAAGCAGATGGTGCCCTTGCAGTTTACCTTGTGGCCTCAGAAGAACTTTGGTAGGCAGCGAACACTTGTTATTGACAGATGAACGGCACAAAACAGTCCGAGAGCTACAAAAGCACGCCATAGGCACGCATTGTGCCATAAAATGCATAAAGCACTGTTTCCCCTCGTTTTCCGATTATTTTTAAGTTTCCGCTCAGAAGCTTGACTAATTTGCAGCTGCACGTGCATCGAATGGCAGTCAGGTTAGAGAAGAAAGTAAATGAGGTCCTGATTTGCCTATGGCTATATATAGGTTTTAAAATTAGCGCTGAAGAGTGAATATTATAGAAGTTAAAAAACAACAAGGAAAGCATCTCATACATATAAATTAAGGGTTCTTCACCATCATAGCTTGACCTCTTTAGGTCTTGCCAGTGTAAAAAGAGACGACTCATTTTCTCCTTCGTAACTTTCACCATAATTGTATCCTTATTGGATCTACCGAGCCTTGAAACAATGGGGCTAAACCACGTCAACATGGCGAGAGGTTTTCGAAATATAACCGACTGACTTCCTTTAATCGTCAGTCACCCTGCAAGATGAATATTAAGCAATAAAATTGCATTAGGTATTTGTTACTGTTATCTGGACTATGTTTAAGAACCGAGTATTATTAAAGCGTAGGGTTACTAGTACTGTTACCAAATGGGTCTTTATGTTTAAATACTCGAGGAGGGAAATTATCTACGATTTACAAAATACCGCAAGAATATGAAGGCTAAATCTAACGATGCGTTAACAATCCGTGACTATACTTGTGTTGGCTGCGCTCAGCCATGCTTACAACATGGCATTTAAAAAACTCGGTTGACGTTAAATAATAGCGGATAGTTACAGCAAGATTTGCGGCGTGAGTAGGCCATATAATTTAAAGGTCTTTAATATTGCGTGTTCCTTTTCAATTTAAGCACTAGACTGCAGTAATGCGTCTTTCAATCAATTTGTAGTGTTGCTCACTATTTCTTTAATTATCGGTGAAGCAATATGCCGACATTCGGTAGGACCACCTGCTGTAGTGCCACACTTTTTTCATAGACCATTAACAGTACATGTGTGCCATATATTGCACACATTAAAGTAAGTCGTAGACGGTCTGTTGTAGATTTATGGCGCGACATTAGCCAGCAATACCACAGGCATAGTATTTACATGCAGGGCGTTACGTCAATGCTTGTCAAGAATGAAGTGACCAAATCTCCATGGAGACATGATTGTTGGTTAACCTTTCACCCATCAATTTGCAGTTAACATTCAAATATCTGGGAATGGTGGCTTTCCCTTGGAGTAAACGAAATCAGTAGATTTCATGGAAAGGACAGTTAATGCAATAACGAGAAGGTATTGCCATGAATTTATTTTTTTCACGATATGCAAAGCAGTATTATGAATCGTGTCGTAAAGTTTCCCATTCGTCAAAAAAAAATCGCACCAGTCAATAGATTTTTCTCTTTTTCGGTCTAATAATCGCCTGTGGATTAGCCGTAAACTTTGGCCGTTCTTAAAAACACCGGAATCTTAAACTATGTATTCACTGAAACATCTATTTGTTGCGTGTGTCATGATAAGTTGAACTAAAAAACTTTTATTATTCTGGAGAGTAGACTCACTGCTTGGCCATTATCCGGAGTGAATAGATTGGAAATTATCGGTCTATTTCACGTACTGGTTCCACTAGAACCAAAGTATACCTTACAGTTTAAAGAACAGGTGTACAGTGACGGCAGAGAAATGGGTCAGTAAGGTCAAGAGAGTCTATGAAACTTGTGATCAAGATCATCAGCCAGCAAAATTTGACCCACGCATCACAATCAAAGTAGGTTTCCTCCGTTCTAGGGTTGACGTGAATGACAAATAGCGTTGTTTTAACATCTTGATATCAATACTTAGAATGCTAACGATCGGCGCTGTTCGGTGTCAAATATACAGTACGTCAACTTACAGTTAACTGACATGATTGCACCTTTCTGAATTTACAGTCTTGTCGATTTCCGTTCATCATGGAAACTAGGAAACAGAGTTCTAAGAAACACACAATAAAACTGACGCAATACAAAGTAAATTTAAACGTTGTAAGTCAGTCAATCTATTCACTCCTTTGAAAGACATCTTACCTACCAACACCGTTTCCGTGAACGCAAAGGTTTAAAGCAATGTTTGGTTGCTTTTTTCGACCACCATATATCGACCAAATGTGTAATTATTAATGTAGAAGTGTACAAAAGGTAAGAAAATTAAAAAAACAAGTAAAGTAAAGGGGAATTAAAGTGAAAAATCAATCATGGCTGACGGAGACTGTAGTGTCAAAGTTGGACAGAAATTTTTAAAAATAACTCTTTTACAAGTAATTGTTTTGGGTCTTAATTATCGGAGTTAAAATAACATCGTCATGGGAGACAGGATTTGCGGGGCAGCTAAACTGTGTGACGTCACGGTTCCAGGGACGATGTGTGGTAGGTTAAAACACGAAATGCGCGTGCACTCATGGAAGGATTTTTTTTCTAAATCAGAAACAAATGGTTGGTCTTTTGCTGAAATATGAATTTTACAAAGCCGAATCAGAGCATTAACTATTGTCGTCGACCTGTAATTATTTACTTGGCGGGAAACACAACATGCAGAGTGTTCTTGACAGTGTTGCTATTTATCAACAGAACACAGGCGTCGATGTCTTTTCTTTTTTTCAATGAGATCTGCCAACGAGGCCTGTAATCGTAAGGATGTCAGTCTAACAACAAATGACCAGTAGGTTTTACTGAATAAAAATCAATTTCAAGAGGGTTATATTCTAAAATCTTGATAATGAGAGGACTCTATGGAGTCTATGGAAAAAACGAAAAATTGGAAACCTGGGTAATATATGTTCTCGTGCGACGATAGGATAAGTCAACGTTCTCTGATTTATAACATATTAAATCCACCTTAGCTCAAAAATTACACCTCCATCTTTATAATCAAACACTTGCTGTGACTTCGATAAAATGCGGTAAAACCAACGCACCTCGATCCATACCTTCCCTAGGTCTGCGAAGTTCGATTCCCTTGACAATAAACAGTCGATACAGCTAATTATTATTAACTATCTGTCGCCTGCTCCATGAATATTTTTTATCTTAGGATATAAAAATACTTCAAAGGACAATAAATATCCGAATTATCCGAATTAGGAATTTTCATACTCACCGAAGGAAGTCACGATGGAAGCGTGTGCCGACTTCTCGGCAACCTGTTGTCCAACGTGCAAGTATAAACACGCAATACACAGCACAAGTCGAATATAATGGTCAGACGACATGGTTTCAACCAAGCAGTTCAAAAGCTAGTGACAGAACTCCAACCTCAGATGTAACTCTTTCCCCAAGAGGACACTGATGAACCACTGTTGAAATATTTCACAAACGTTGCGGGAGTTGTAAAAATGCAGATTTGTTATAGAGAGAGTTGTCTGGAATCCGGGCAGCGGTGAGATCAGGGATAAAACGCCTGTGTTTCTGCTACATCGATGTCTGGGGTTGTCATGATCAGTTCCAGGGAAATCTTGCAGATATCTGCGGACGAACGTGTTGAATCAGATGACGATTCCAGCAGTGATGCGCAAAGCCTAGACACCAAACTTAGTACATTGAAATTTAACTGCCTCTGCTTTACCAGTAACGGTTTAACACGGCTCTGACTATTGCACCCCTTGAAATCGTGCAACTGAGGGCGCCAGCTGTCACCGCGATATTTGCTACGTCATGTTCGCACAACAACGAATGCTTGTCACCGTACCAAATTCCCTTGCTTACCCTGAAAGATAAAAGGGAAAAAATGACTGACAAGTATTGAAAGAGCAAACAAACACATTCAGCAGTCGTGTAAATGAATAGTTGGTTCTTTGGCACGTTTATTTGGACCCTGTAGAATTAGGAAGGTTTTAGCAAGATGAATCATTCACTTACACGGGTAGGGATTTCTGGCATTGTGTTGCTTTTTCCATCAAAAGATGTAAATCGCTTTCTCTTGGTGGACGGATTCACAGTTTGAGTTTGATAGATGCAGGTCGAGCGACTTTGACCTTAAAATCCCCATCTGATCATCAGAAAAAAGTCGCCAAATTTGGCTTTAAATTCCCAAGCCTTGACAACATATTTTCTATGAGATTAATATTACATGTGTTCTGCCTGAATTGTGTCCTTGATTTTGATTGAACATATTAAAACACACCGGTAAGACCTCTGCCGGAATTTACATATGAAATGAGAAATATACGGAATAAGCCAAACCTAGCAGTATTGACGACATTGCCTGAATACTATAAATAATTTAAAACTAAAAAACATAAATAATTTCAATTTCCCTCTTTCAGGGGTTGTCTACTTATATATTTAACACTGTTTGTGCATATGGTTCCTTTACCTCGAATAAAATAGTGAAATACATACATCTGTCAAATTTTCGTCTTTGAATTGAGATTTGGTGCTAAGTAGATCAGCGGTATATGAAAGTATAAAGAGACCATTGTATGGGGTCAAAGTTCACTGTATTGCTTTTCGTGATTCCATACAACACAGTTTATTCACGGTGTTTCTTCAAACTTCATTTGGTCGGTGAGCACGTGTTATGGCATATGTTGCTATTTGGTATGTGAATTCTTTCATGCTTGCGTCGCTTTTGTGCATTGTCTGAACTTTTTTACTGCCATCACGCAAAATCACGACGTATCCTTTTGAGCTTTGGTATTGAGAAGTTCACGATGCAGGGTGACGTCATCGTTATTTTCACATCTATAATTGTTAAGAACGACAACCGGATATACCTGTAAATATATGTTTACTTTTTCTTTTTATATAGCTTTGCCTCATCGGTTTGCGTAAATATATGTTGGTTTTCTTGATTTGTTCAGGTCTGGGATCTTTGACAGTTCGCCAAGTCCCCAAGCTCTCTATACTATACAGCTGTTTTAAATGCTTCGCGATTGAAGTCTGTCTTGCTGAACGGTCTTCAAGGGGTTGTGATTGCACAAAGGCAATATCATATGATAGGATCACGATCCCTTCATCATCGGACTGAGATGGAATAGACCAGCAGTTCTCAAATATAAAAACAACTTGCCGCTTTATGGCCTATGCAAACAAACGTGAAGGAACTGGTTATTTTAGGGTCAAACGTTTCAAAGTGCAACTGCCATTGGCATTGAATGGAATAATGCGAATATGAACTAGTGTTTACACGGGCGAATGAACGAACGGAGCTGAGAACATGAAAGATCAATAGTGAATCAGATACGTATGGTCCAACAGATTAGTCTGTTACCACTTAGACAGTAATTAGCAGATAGGATGGCATCACTGCGCATCGTGAAAATAATCACAGACAAGGTTTTCACACAACGCATATTGGCTAATTCAACGGTATTATATTAAGCGAGGTTGATTGTGATACAAACACTGCACTCGCGATGAAAAGTGTTCCCTGGCAGTTCAATGGGGCGATGTCAGTACAGAGAATAGGCAGAAATCGCGAGATCACATGCTAGTCGTTTTGTTACAAATTTGCGTTCTTTGATTTTTATAAAGGAGTCTGCATGCTCACGCCATGAACGTTTATAGATGGATCGATGTCATGTCAGTGTATTACTGAGTACGCTTCAGCGATGGCTGAACTGTACTTTGGTCAGGAATGAATAATCCAACAGGCTGGCTAGGTTGTGAAAGTGGTTACCTTGGTAAATAAGCTACTCGATTACAGTGTTAGAACCACTGAACAAAACTATAATTACCAATAAGTTTTTAACGTGAATTGATGTAACCTCACCAGTGTCATTGACTCCCTGGGGTTTTTTGATTGGTCACTGATTTGCGGTATATTGTGTGTGAAAAATAAAGTGCATTCATTTCTGAGACGTGATGGATTGTGCACTGTACAGCGACCGATCAGAACGGTAAAAATCACATCAGTGTTACGGGTGCACGGCCAGCCATTCCGGCTACGGTAAGGACGGTGTCTTTGAACGAACTGAGGCACTGTTAGTCGGAAAATGAAATATAAACACAATCTCATGTCGTATTCAGATATTACAATGCACGACGAATAATGTTTACTTAGGTTTCAAAACGAGCCGCTAATTCCTTTTCGATTTGAAATCACATCAAAATCAAGTAAACAGATTTAAATTTTAACAATGTTCCAGTAACATCCTCGGGTATGCTACGAGGTTATAAATTATTGCTGACATCATATATTGTACATTTCTGTGTGATCGTCGAGTCATTTCTTCTGCTTACAAAATGAATATTTATTGCTTGTAAAATTCAAGGTGTTACAAGGGCGAGATCCGACAAATGCCGAGTGGATACCTTTCGATTGGAATGCCATGAAAGATGAAAGAAATCTCTTAATTTACCCTTTTTCTCGAATGTTATTTTGTCAAATCTTTACTTTCTAACTCTTTCAACATGTATTTTTCATAAACAGCTACAACATTTCAAACCGATGCAATTAACCCAAAAGAGTTCCAATCAACATGTATCAACACAGACCACATTATCTCATGTACACTGTCATTGATGACAATTTTGGTCCACATTTCACCTCGACAACGTAATATCAAATACGTATAGTACGCCAAGTCATCGTGTGCGACGATCTGCCTCAGCAAGCGTCAGTAATCATTTTCCTACCAGAGAGATGTTAGTATTTGATAAAGTGGCATTAAAATTTACATCTGCCGAAAGACTAGCATATCCATATCAGAATTAGGGTTCAATCTACTTCCATTAAAATTTCTATGTTGTACTACATCATTTTTTGTGGGCACTTTCTCTCATCGACGATCATAAATTAAGAAAGATTGTCATCACCAGACTTCTATCGTAGTAGCACATCCACGGTGTCAGACCACAAATCTTCTCATTTGACATTTCAGATCATAGACCCTCCAGCCATGGTCAGATCAGGTCTTCTTTTCGATGATTCTCATCAAAATGCTCTGGATTCAACCGGATTGCCTAAGATTGAACATGCTCCTAATCAGTGTAAGCTGTCAGCGACACTTTCTACCTTCGACCCACACATTTCTTTGAAGGGGTGGATTATGCATCGAAATATCTTACACAGACATAACATCTATTTCCAGGAATGGGAAAGTGTATCTAAGAGTTAAAAAGTTAGGTTTTTGTCGTTGAAGGTCTTTTTTGATGCAAGACGTAACAATAAACCATTAGTTTTGAAGACTACTGTCATAGATAGCTAGCTAGCTAAACATGGAGATAGATAGATAGATAGATTCGTACGTACATAGATATATAGATACGTACGTATTATGGACATACATACATACATACATACATACATACATACATACATACATACATACATACATACATACATACATACATACATACATACAAACATAGCTTGTGACGTACATACATACAAACATAGCTTGTGACGTACATAAGTTGTCTTTATACACAATTAGTTTTGTTGAATAATGTAGAATTCCTGATGTTTGGTTTTCTTGGACTGAGGGAGCTATTATATAAAGGCCATTCAACGCAAACCACTTCATGTGTATTTCTCGGCAGGAGATACTAACATGGAGTTTGTATTTCTCTTTGCTGGATCGAGGAAACTAAGTCGCCACGTGAATGAGCTATTGGTAGTGCACGTCTTTAGTGATCTATCGTATATTTCATGTCTTCCTGAATTTTGATTTATTAGTTGTATTTTATTATATGTATTCTACTTTCTTTAATTTTATCTGCAGTATTCATTATTGTTATGTTTCTTTCTACATGAAAGGGCTTTATTGTGATTTAGGTTTGGGCAGTGTTGTCAAGATGTCACTTTCTCCGCTCATGGAATATTGTTCATCACGTTGGTTTTGCAACACATTTCCGATCCGCTACTGCAACTTTAGAGGCTTCGAGATAGTTTTCCAGTTTCATGCTACCGTCATGTGCTGTCTCCGCGAGGACTTATTTTTGAACAGATAAAGCTGATGTTTGAAGTTGCCTTCATTTCATTCAAATACCCGAAAATTCCATCCTGATAACACTAGACATTGTCTCAATGTAAACTAACTTGTCACGTGATGAAGCCATAGAAGCAATGGGCATTAGCGCTGCATTCAGAGACAGTGCCAACATATTCGCTATCAAAACACCACTAACATTTCACTTGAAAGCAGCATTGTCAATACTTTTGAAACAAGACGTATTTGAATTCAACGGAGAACACTTTTCAAGAAACGGAGAATATTATAGTAAATCTCGGAGAATATTATAGTAAATCTCCACCCCGACAACATATTCGTATGTGAACGTTTCAGACATGACGTTTTCATGATTTATGCAGGAACAGAAAGTCAACGAGAAATACTTGTTGAGGAGAAAAATACAATAAAGCCAAGGTTCAAATTCACATCGACACATTTTAATATTCATCAAGACGTTACCCTTAACGCAAACAACATTTAAAGGGCTACGTCCAAGGCAAAATTCCTAAGATATGCCTGCACGAGCAAAAAACATCGTGGACCTCATGAAAAAAGCCGATATTTCCACCAAAACTACAGCTACGATATTAAAAAAACACCATCGCAGAAATATCTAAGATAAGAAAACGTCAGCTATAACTGTCTGACGAAGAATAATGACGTAAGTACAAAAGTCATTCACACAACGACCATAAATCAAAACCAGTCTACTCAAACAAACTACTTGAAAATAATCGAAAGATGATACACTGATAAACGGCACAGAAACCAAGGAGACAGCCTACTTAAAGGCATGGTTCAAACGTAAAATTGTCTTGCTAGGAAATTTACTTACTAGATTACCATTTCAATGGAAAATAAAAGGCTATGACACCTTCATAATCTTCCTACGGACTAGAACAAAATCGATCCCTGGGATCGATTCCCCTACCTTTAAAGCGAAAATCTGACACGACGGAAACAGGAACGATGTGCCTGAGAAATCAAACACACACACAACGGTCGGATCTTTGCGAGGAACTATGGCAAACGTCACACCTAAAACATGGGAATACAAAATAAACAGAGTGACTGATGAAGAGACTACACTACAGTATCGAAACACGAATAAAATAAACCATTTCAGGTGACCGAAGTCATATAGCCAAGGTCAAAGCACAATGCGATTAATATGATCCTTCTATATTATCGTAACCACAATGATCCTCTATATCATATCACTAAAAACGAAAGACCTGATGTGTGAAGTTGCATTCATTTCACCAATACATAATAACATGCAAGTACTTGCTTATGTAATCACATTAAGATCGTTTGTATTCTGAAGATGTTCATCTTCTCAGTACGACCACAGCCATGGCCGTTGACTTGTTGATTTCCTCGCTAGATGATACGATGTTTTAAAAGGTTTCTTCAAAGCGACTGTATAAGTATTAAGTGAAATCACTTAAACTGGGGACCTTCTGAATTATAATATGCAACTAACGAGTGTCAGCGTTTCTTTACCAGAATGTGTTGCTTACTTTTAAAGAAACCCAATAAAATTTATTATATACAAAGAAAGAGTGTCAGCGAAGTCAATCACAGTAGCTAATATCCACAAATCAAATGTTGGTACCAGCAGTCAAATGGGACGAACATTTTGAATTTGTTGTAAAACTGTGAATGAGCAAGTCCCGGTTGTAAAGACCATTCAATTTCAAGCTTTTTAGAATGCAGTGTTATTGAAAGGTTCGCATGTCTGCCCTCAGCTAGGAATTATTGAAAGATTTTTATTGTGTGAAGAATTCTCATTTCGAAATTTACATACCAAAGATGTTTAACATGATGGACATATTACTATGGCCTTTAGAGATTGGAAGAAAATGGGAAGAAATTAATTTATTTTTGTTGACGACCTAGCCATTAATGTTCAACGTCAGATAGTATTTTTCCGTGTGCCAGGGAATATGAGCTCCGATTAGCGATTACAATTAGCATTTTCTTCCAACTCAGAGATGATCGAAAGTAGCTACAGGCGAATACAAACCGACCAGCCATGAGTAACGACCATAGAGTCTAGTCACGACCTGTCCAACAAAAGTCCATCCAAAAACATTTAGCCAGAACGATTTGCTATAAACGAATGAGATGGCGAAAATCACCTTTTCTCTTAATCTTAGCACACTAGCTGTAAGATACAATTACTTCGCTCATTAAGTGTAACACAACGGCAGGAAGTGAAATTAAAATAGGTTGCAAACACTGATAGCAGTAATGACCTATCGTCAATATCGACTGTCAACATTTAGCGGCGACATTGACCCGCTCCAGGTTATCTTATCTACCACGATCAATCTCAGCTAAGTTGTCATTTCAGGCGTCTTGCGACTGATACTGGTCCAAGAGATGTGTATTTTGCAAACCGGCCCATAACAGACTTGTCGAAAATTAAAACTCTGCTCCAAATATTATTGCAAATAGTTACGGTAAAATAAAAAAATAGGGTCTTGTCTCTTCATATCAATTCATGCATTTATTCACCAGATAGTAGAATTATATAATAAGATTTTTCAAATTTGAAGTTTTATTTTTATGAAAGCTCATGTACTTTGACCCAGTATTACATTAACGCCTTCGTACATGCAGATACATTGCGTCTTCAAATGACATTAGCATGCACAAACAGCGTTGTCAAGGGGGGTTAAAACAGGTTTCTAGGTCACAAGCGATGCCAAAATGTCAATGATTATGTCATATAAAAACCATCTCACCGCCACATTACGATGTCTGCGAGAGTAAATGATCCATTTGTGCAATTCCCACCTGATTAAGCAAAAGTGCTTCATATATCACATTGGCAAAACATGCACTTATGTTTAATGGTAAATTCATAGCGATGAGAGATTTTCAAAGAATCCACGCGAGCAGATAAAATGTCGCATTACATGCTTGGCTATCGGTTAGGGATGTCATGTGTTGACGCACACAGACAAACGAATGACTGTTGAATGCGTCAAATTGTTATTCAGCAAGGGAGAAAAATAAACATCAATTTTTTATATCCTTCTGTTTACGTACTGTCACTCCATATAATGTGGGATGTTTTTGTCTAACATTGTGGAATGGTTTAAATTGTAGCTTCTCAATCTTTGCTCTTTCTGGTGAACTTATCCGAAAACAAGTGTTGATGTATCTCAAGGCCGCATCATTTTACCTTTGGGATACAGTTGGCAAAACTCACACAATACGTCTCAAAACTTGTTAAAGTTTTATGTCTCTTATTGACTTCATTACACATGGGCTTATCTCACACGAGAGGAAGGCCAAACGCGATATATTGAATGATAAATTAATGATAATAAAGAATTTGTGTCATGAGAGCTACTTATGGAGGAAGTTGGTCAACTCTCAATATGGACCAAAAGTTAAATTCCGTTATAATCTCGTGGTATTAATCGACTGAGCACTAGCTGCATCCATCAAAACGACTTGTGAATTTATTTCAAGTATATTTCTCCTTCACTAGTAAAGTGTTCTTGTGATTAAATTTTATCCTCTCTTGTCTCAAAAGCATACGTTGAAACAGTGATTCTATACTGGAATAAACATGCAGCGGTGTGTTCAACAGACTCAGTACGCCCAAGAGATCACGTGATGACGGTACAAACAAACCCATTTGTACAAACGCGTATGGGAAATACATATATCTCTGTGCGCGTTTTTGCACGTGGTTTCGTTTGTGCCGCAGTTCTTTGGAATTCCGGGTCAAACCTATTGACAGTGATAATGTCAACCCAGTGTCAACTTTGCCAAATTTTTAAGTAGAAGCAAAGACTGTTCGTCACCTTACGCTCTGATTTCGTTATCAGCATCTGATCGAACCTTAGCTCATCGTGCTCAGAAACTTTGAGTGGAACAACAGTGAAACAACTGTTTTTCATATTTCGCTATTTCTTTTAAGTATAGGTCTATTTTAGAAAAAATTACACTTTTATATGCTCATACCAGCATCGCATTATTTCGTAATAATAAAATGCCTGCCTAGTTACATGTTTCTCCAACTTTACATTCTGCTATCTGTGAAATCTAATCAATATAATATTCTGTATGAGGACAGAGGAAAAGGCCGGTTGCTTCGTCGATAACTTGAAATGGCGGATGGGAGTGGTGAATTAGGTCAAAGGATTGACATGATAAAAACAATACAGCTGCACAATTTTTCGCTAGGGAGTAGAGACTCCTTGTACATGAGAAGCTTTATGCATTATAATATGACATTAATCCACTCGTAAAGTGTAAACAATCATTATGCATTGCAGAGAACACTTTATCAAAATATACCGACACATATTCATATACTTAGGCCTTCATTGCATCGATCGTGTGACATTGTCTGCGAAAGGACGTGTGCAGACTTGACTCCGTCAATATCTCAACGAAACAAATGATCGTTTCCGTACATTTTATTGTCATGACACTACGGTAAAGTTTAATTCAAGGATAAATTAACGTTTCTTTAAAAATGAGGGAGTAGCTTGGAGAAAGTCTTTTGCTTGCTTGGAGTTCATGGATCAACCGTTTCATAGGAATTTTTGTCTTCTTTAGTTCGCAATGAACTGAGGTCTTAGTACCCAGACAGTTTACTTCTCTGTGGTCTCCTGAATTCAATGGAGTCATGCTTCAAATCAATGGTAACGTAAACCGGCACTGGAGATAACTTTGAAAGTGAATTCTTTTGACGCCGTTTCTATGGTTAACAATTTCCCCGGATTGTAATTCGTTCAAGTAATGTACAGTTGTTTCATAACAAGCTGTAGTAACGGAATGGTACATAAAACCAATTGTGGCAAGGTGAAAACTAATGCTGCGTTCACTTACGTGAAGAGCATGGAGATTGGTGTCTAGCACGACTCTATGAGGCTTAGTATGATTTTTATTCGTGGCTTCAATTCAACAAGGCTAGATTTAATTGTGAAAATACACCTGAATTAATTTGCGAAACATCTCAGTTTATGGCGCCGCGGGGAATACTTTGATAAGCTAAAGTCGTGAATTGTTTATGAGAACTTAGAGGAACTGTAGGAACGTAATTTCCTCTACCTCCGCGAGATAGCAACACGAAACCAGTCTATTTCACCTGTTTGTCTGTAATGTTCTAGCTCACGGTTGTCATGGTAAATTTGTATGGAAAGTTTCAGTGGAAAATAATTTCTTGGCGCGTTTAAAATTTCATTGTGCTTCATTTGACCTTAATCCATTCTCTCGTAAGAAATTTCAGCAGATTAGCCTCTCACAGTCATATGACTAAGCATAAGAGCCAGTATAAAAATTGTCTTCGAAGGAACCCTTACAGGAAATCATTAAACTTTCAGTTCAGCTTCAAAATATAATGAAATAGGTGTAAACGAACCATGGCATGGCATTTGAACTTTGAACGGCAGTGGGTAAGGCAACTGGATCATCAAGATCTCTCGTTAATTTTCAAACCGTAATGGACTCCTCCAGAACCGTTTTCCCTGGCAAACTAAAAGTCACAATAATCGTTACTTTCTTCGTTCAGTGGTATCGGCCATCGTGAAATATGTTATTGTTAATGGCAGCGTTTACTCTCTGGTTTTCAAACATTGGTAGTATTTACACTTTGTCACACTCGGTACAAGAACGATGGTGGCAGATTAAATATCAAAGTGTTGGATATTTATCCAAATATTTGCATTGTGTATCTTTAAAATTTGCCAGCTTTTCTGTCAGTCAAATTTATACCACTTTCAATTTCTAGTAGTATGCTACGAAAAGGCTAATTAGTGTTTTTCAAAATTATCTTAGAGTGATAAAAACGACATACTTTTCTGTACGTTTATCATCCAGGCAAGAGTCGATATGAGCGATTAGAAAAATTGTGTTTTAGATTACAAGCGTCTCTTGACACATGTACATGTAGGCGTCGTTTGTGTGACCATGCAGCCGTAATGTTTGTTTTCATAGTTTTGTGGTGTTGTCGAATGCAATGATCGCACATGATGAGTCATCTTGCGACTCGGCATTTCAGTTTCATACAAACAGAAAGTCAACTCATCATTCTAGCGATACCAGCAATGAATCTCAACATCTTGTTGAAAAGTTACAGATCGACACAGTGAGTGGTCAGGTTGGAGTTTCTCATTGAAACTATCCCAGAGAACCATCATAAAATTTAGTCAGAAAATGAATAACTCAGTACAGGATGCACCGAGAAATAGTATCAAGGGCGAATCTACAAATCCCTGGAATGCAACCCATGCGAGATGTGTCAGAGCTAATTTACATGTACGTTGTACTTTCTTTGCCATCGATCGGATGTGCCAAATGGCGTCCAGCTATCGTCACTTCAGAGCGCGAGCAATAACGGCAGCTGAGGAATCAGAGTAGGTCTGCATGTTGTCTTATCGCTGTCTGTGACACTTCGCCGTTTATTAGGTTGACGACACTTCCATCTTGGCACGAGACAGAAAGAGTTCATCATCCTTAAGTGTGAGACAGTGATGATTTGGTCGAGTGTGTTGAAAACATTAAGGTTCCGTAGGGATATTGCCAGTGGTATAACTCTAGACTAGCCTTGCATACCAGACAGTGACTGCATTTTAATGTTCTACCGTTAATTTTCATTTATTTCGTATAAATACCAGATGTACAAACTAAAATTCTGAGCAGAAATTATAATTTGTAGGAAAAAAGGATTTCGGTACATTCCTTCCGATGTCTCTCTTTCTCTTTGCATTGACACATCCCTCCAACTCTTCATTTGTCTCTGATGACGTCACCGGGTCTCTCCTTTGACACTGTTAAGTGCACCTGCATTCTCATAAGTGCAATATCATCATTACTGCAATTAAAGACTAAAAGAAGGGTGAACTACGAGACCTTTGTGGCCTGGTTGAGCCTCGGGCTGTTTCGTCGTCAGTGGATTCTAAAACATTTCCCGTCTGTCGGAAAGGTTAAATTATGTATGTGTAACACCGTATAGCGATTATGGCTGTGTATGTCGGTTAGCAGCTACAGCAGACACCTCGGAAGACGACTTGCATTTAGATTTAATGTTCCTTTCCATTGAAAGTCATTTCAATATGGCTTTGTATTCCAACACTGGAAAATTACAAGTATTTTCTGCTGTGGCTGTGTAACGTGTGGACCTGCTGATCGTCGAGTTACGACGCCTGATGATTAAAACAATTTGAATTCGAATGGACGCAGACCTCAACATTATTGTGTAGTCCTGCTCATTTACGATAGAATCCAAATTCTAACGTACACCTAATATGAAATATCAGGAAGGATAGATGTTCTGAGATAATAACTCTCGTCTTTGTCATATTTTGTCATTTTTGTATGCAAGCAGGTTGATGGATGTGCAAGCCAATCAGCTGAGCCGTCATCGAAGCCAATCCATCATTTAACCGTTAGGAATCTAAAAGATAAAAGAAATGGCGCCCCTGTCTCTGAAACCAACCATTTGCTAGATAACAAAAACACCTACAAAGAAATGACGGCCACGAAGCGACGAGTATAAATCACCGTACGGAAACTACGATAACAGCCAGGTGTAATTTCAGGCGGACACGTCTCTTCACGACGTCAACTGAAAAGCACGACAGACTTCGCCAGGGGGAAAGAGAGCTCGTATTTAGTTTCTAGATGAGAAGCTGTCAGTTTAAAGGACGATCCGTTCCGTAGACTACCCTATACAACGAAATCTGTAATTTGTTTGGTGATTTTATCGGATGGAATAACACCGGTGTTCGATAACGACAGAGCAGATTACTTGGTAGGTTCACAAAAACAATGACAACATTTTTCAGAGGATTATGCGTGTCACCATGGTGACTGGAAGATGTAGCGGAATCTAGGACATCTACCGTACTGTGTGCATAGCTGAGAGAGAGAGAGAGAGAGAGAGAGAGAGAGAGGAGAGAGAGAGAGAGAGAGAGAGAGAGAGAGAGAGAGAGAGAGAGAGAGAGAGAGAGAGAGAGAGAGAGAGAGAGAGAGAGAGAGAGACAGAGACAGACAGACAGACAGACAGACAGACAGACAGACAGACACAGAGACAGAGACACAGAGAGACAGAGAGATTTCTACGGACAAACTTCTTTTAACTTCCGTTGTGAAAGTTACGGGTTAACAAAAGTATGAAATATTAATGCAATAGATATGTAAAAATCATTGGCCTTAAGGTTACTGCAGAACGCATGCGTGACTGCTTTGCTCTGCTCTTCAGAGTGAAAGAAACGTGAAGACGATAATATCGCCCACGTCTTGACACATTCCCACACGGAATACCAATTTGGAATATTTGACATAGGCCTGAACGCAAGCCATGTGTGAAATTACACCAGGGATTCATGAGTAAACTTTATTTATGACGAGGAGAAATATCTAAGAGTGATATCCTTCTTAAATGTGTAGATGTGCAACGTTAATGTTCAAGCTTGCTTGATTCCCGTTGATCAGTGAAAGACTTTGAGATAGAAACACCAATCGGCCTCTCTTACGCCTTCTAACGAGGATAATAAGAAACTATTTTCAAGTGGTTTACACATTGAAAGATATAGAAAGCATCGGGGACTCCTCACATCCAAGATGTACATTTACACATCGACAAAAGCGCAGACAGATCCTGATAGACGGAAAGCAGAATGTCTAACTTAGAACAGCTCAGACACACGTTGCACCAGATGAACATTTCATCCATCCTTTGACAAAGGGCGATCACAGTCTGTCACACTGTACGTCTCACTCAGTTATGTGTGGATTGACTTGGTTGTATAGATGTTCAGTGAAAATAAATGAGTCATATCAGAGTTCAATAATGCGATTACAACAGACATGACGACCACTAGGTCTATCTGGGTGTTCATCGTCAACAAATAATTAATCGGTGTCGCCAAACATTCCTCACTATACCTGCAGGTTGTCCGTGTTTCTGGCAGCAAGATTCGATCAATTTTCACTGAGACGTCATTCGCGCAGACTGAAGTAAAGATGGCTCTATATAAATTACAACGTGTGCTGTATTGTTTTACGGTGAGCACATTCATCGACGCGTAGGTTAGTCGTGGTAGCACTTCGCCGATAAAGTATACTCAGATACACGGTAATGAACTTTGATCTGATAGACGTCTGGCTGTATTCGGTTCGCCTGTAATTTTTCAGGAGGAGAAATACAACCCGTCAACACAGCAACCCAGTTTATGTCATTGCATTGGAAGGATACGTCGCAATCGTCATTTTCATCTTTAATGAGAATTCTTTACAGATGTAAATTACTTTGCGAAATTTTATTGTTGGCGTATAGGTTGAACATCCTTGTCTTTGAAATTGAACGACGCGGTTTTAATGGCAACGGATAACTCGGATAATTAAATCAGACAAATTTGAATAATTTTCTTTTCGTTTTTAGATTCCGTCGAACGGTGTGGTTCGCTAATTGGTAGGTGATTGTTAAATTGGACAATTTACTATTCCTTCGTAAATATATCCCAGCTGCAAGTGTTGCATCTACATCAGCATCAATAACGACAACTTTTCCTTCAAAAGTCATGTCTAATGTTGACTTTGTGTGGGTTTAAATAGGATTGCACAGATAAGTAAATAATTCAAAAAAATTTGGAGGTCGTAAAGGAAGGGATTAAAAACTCAAATTCATATATATATCTTCATGCAAATTCAAATTTGTGAACAAATTTCTTGAATTACAAGCTCCCGTTGTATAGTTCTTGCTTGGTGGACATTAATCGTATACAATCGTATGACAGAGTGGCAAATCTTACTAAATTTAGTGAATTAAGCCTAAATTTTATTTTATGTGTCTCAATGACGAGTCACGAGTCATATGAGAATTTCAGCTCCTCGTGTGCAACATTCTTTAGATAATATGACATCTGCCGCTTCTGCGCAAATGCTGGTTTTTTCCCTTATTGCGCATGTAAGGCGATTCGCCGAAATGTCTTTTTCAGCATTCATATCCCTTTGCGATCCTTATTAACCGTAACGATGTGAGTTGCATGGAGGCCCGGAACCTTGGTCTAACAAATGTTGAATAGAATAGCTGGACAAGTCCAGTAGATTTGTCCATGACCTTCCATTCTACTATTCTTTTGAAGTTGTAGTTTCGTTCAATCTACTGTTGCAATTATCTTATGCAAAGTTACTTCACTTAATTAACACGAATCTTCCATTTTTTGCCACAATAGAATAATAGAATTGCTTGATGAAAACGGGATATGCACGATTCTATGAAAAGACTCAATGATTGGATTTCTCAGAAGAAAAGTGTTTTTTTTTAAGAGCAAAAGTAACACAGCAACTGTGTATTTATTGGATCTAACCCTATGCTGATTAGTTGCAGATTTGCTCACGGTGTTAAGTCAAATGCGAATGAGTCACCGTCTTTGACGTTTAACTATTTGTACTTGTGGTTTACTTGATCACTACGTATGGCGGCCTTGCTAATCTTATACTTTCACTGGTTGAGTTAACGACGGAAAATTTATTCCAATAATCGTTGCACGCAAAAAGATTGGCATAATCCTTCGGAAGTTGATTCATGAGCGTAAAGGTATGTATGAAATATGATGGCCAGAGAGTTTTATTTGCCCAATATGATATTGGCTTTGAATGTAATGCGGACTTTGGGATCTTGGCATCTCATAAATTTTAGTTGATGCTATCCCCAGCGTCAGTACAAATCCAGGTGAGGTTTGATCAAATCGCTGTGAGGGCGTGAAACTTATGATGCAGGCATAGAGAAAGATAGATAGAGTGGCAACGGGTATTGTTTAAGGCGTGAAGCGGTTACGTAACCCATCCATGTTCGCCTCGCCTCAGGTTGCTCTCGCCTCTCTTTTCCGAAGAGTGCCGACCATGAATCCTTCGGTAATTTTCGGATTTTCGCCAATTGTTAAGCGAAAGTATGTCGGCAAAGTTTGTGTTGTTGTTGTCGTGTGGTGCTGAGCGGAATTGACGTGCTGGCGAAAACGGGAGTGTTTGAGCTTCAGGAAAGTGAGTTTTACCGTTTTAAAAATTCCTCTCATATTTTTATGAATATATAATGAGTGATTTGAACCAAATTTGAAAGTCTTTTATCGATACTGTCTGGTTTTACTCAATGGTTTACGGTCAGTCATACCATCTTTTACACGTGCGTCAAGGATGGACATGTTTATGAAACTGCTGGCGTGTTATGTTTTTATTGGCGTGAAGCAGTGTTTCTGGCCTGAGAGCTCACAAAGTAACTATGGTTGCTACGCTACTGGCAGTACGATGCCATCTCGTCGTATTTTTCGCATAATCTCGTGTAATTATCAACCACGAACAAAGCCTCCAAAAGTTTAACACCTTTGAAGCTCATTTTAATATGAAAAGCCAATAGTCTACCGAGACGACCATGGAACAAAAGGCATGCAAGCGTTGCCACTCTGCTATATGTTCTCTGTGATGCAGGCAAAAACATCCGCGCTTCCATGCGACCTTCCCTTAAGGCACAGTAATGACTAAACAGCCTTTTGTTGCGCTTCTCAACACTGACATGTTGTATTACATTCACGGAATTATCCTGAATGGTAGTGTGACCTCCATTCTTTATGTACAAAGGTCAACATGGCAAGGTCTATTGGGTAAACGACGAACCACCTGTGTTTTTGTAGATAGGGTTTGTAACATTTTTGTGACATACTTCAAGGATCTCTTGCAAATTGTGGTATTTTGAAAAGACTGGATGGAACAGCTCACTTTGCTTATATCAAAAATGCGACGCAAACAACTTCATAAAGCAATATTGTTATCCATCTTAACCAAGAATAATGAAACGCAACGCACTGTTCTTTCAAACAGATAAAATCGAGAGGGCGTAAATGTAAAGTTTTCCCTCTTAAGGAGTTCAAATACCCAAATGGTGCTAAACGCGATTGAAGCCGGGCTGGTAGTGGCAGTTATATTTGTATAACGTCAACTGGACCTGTGAATCAGTTGAATGAAAAGAGACAAACACAAACAACGTAATTACCATGGTATTTGTGATGCAAATAACTAGTTCTTTGGTAGCTATATTCATTTGAACGACTGACACTTTCTTGTAAGCGGAAACCGCTTTGTTTGTACAACTCTACAAACACCTCTATTTAAGGAATTGGAAGTTGTACTTTTGATCGATAACGGCGACAATGATCAAAACATAAAAAAGAAATTAAGAACAAACATGCCATTACACCAGGGAATGGCAAAACTCATTAAGAGTATGTCAGTTGGGCTTACAAAGTAAAGTAGTCAATGTGTTCATGCTTGTTGCAGTTTTGATAGCAGCCAAATAGCTTAAAAGGGTTAGTAAGGTGAACATTCAGGCACGTTGCGTTCAAAACTTTAATAACCGCCAGGTCCGGAAAAGTCTTGTTTTACGGGTAAATGTTGGTCGCAGACACATTTGGTTATTTCGTGCTGTTGGCATTGACAAGTTCTTCAGAATTATATCACTATTATATAACGTAAAACGATGTCATGGCACAGTCATTGGACTCTGCCCTTGTCAGTCCTGATGTCAATATATATGCATGTTCTACGTCTGCATGCCTGTCTCCCTGCCTGCATGTCTGTCTGTCTGTCTTACTGTCTGTCTGTCTGTCTGTCTGTCTGCCTGTCTCTGTGTGTATGTATGTATGTATGTATGTAGGTAGGTAGGTAGGTAGGTAGGTAGGTAGGTAGGTAGGTAGGTAGGTAGGTAGGTAGGTAGGTAGGTAGGTAGGTCGCGAATCACTAACTATATCCAAGGTCATGCTGGACTTTGAAATGCAGCGTAATCACCCTCTGGTATTTGATTCCCCTTCGTCCGAATAAAGATCTGAGGATCTTTGATACATACTTGTCTTCGAACAGATTCAGATAGAGGAAGGATAGGGGAAGGATACCACATGTATGCTGTGCTTTTTGGAGGTTTCACTGATGTTATAGTCAGTGTGTTTTTGTGTTTTTGGTCTTTGTCTGCTAGAGACTGGCACGTAACTTTTTTGTTCATTCTACAGATTGCTGCAGGGACAAATTGTTAATTGTTACATGGAGATTTTCTGAAAATGGTTAAAGTAATAAGTTTAAATGTCAGAGGATTGGGGGAAGGGAGGAAGCGTAGGAGGGTTTTTGACTGGCTGAAAGAGGCGCAATATAATATTATTATGATCAAGGAGGCGCACTCGACCAGTGAGGATGAGAAAAGATGGGCAAAATTTCTCCCAGGCCATTATATCTTCTCCCACGGCACCTCTAGTAGCCGTGGAGTTGTTACTATTATTAGAAACCTAGATTTTACTATCAATGAAGTTAGCCGTGATTCAGAAGGAAGAATTATTATTATTTCTATTGATTTCAATAACAAGCCCTTTATCCTTGTAAATACTTATATATATGGACCAAATTTTGAGAACTCTCATGCAAGCTTTTTGGAACATTTACTCAACATGCTAAAGGATCTTCATCTAGATCCAGAACGTGAGATAATCTGGGGTGGGGATCATAATTTTGTCCAAAATCCTGAGCTTGATAGGTCAGGGTTAAAATCAAGAATGTGGAATAATTCCGCTAATATTTTTAGAGATATTCTGTTGGAGTTTGATCTAATTGATATATGGAGAACCAGAAACCCCTGTGTGAAACGTTATACATGGCGTCGATTACGTCCTTCCTTGACTCAGAGTAGATTGGATTACTTTTTAGTGAGTGGCTCTCTACAAACAACAGTGAATTATTGTGATATCATACCAAATGTGTTATCAGACCATAGTGCAATCACTATTTCTATTACAGATAATCGGTGTCGACTGGGAACCTCTCTTTGGAAATTTAACAATAGTTTACTTTATGATTCTGAGTATATTAGACTTGTCAGCAGTAGTATTCAACAATGGGTGAATGAGTATCACAATCCAGATGATAAGCAAGGGGCTTGGGAATATATCAAGTTTAAAATTAAGACCACCACAATTCAGTTTTCAAAAAGAAAAGCTAAAGAACGAAGAGAGTTAATTGACTCATTGGAATCTAAACTTAGGGATATTGACATTGAGATTTGTAATAATGACTCAGATGACGTGCGTGCTAAATTGGAAACTGTTCAAGAAGCCTTAAAAATAGAATATGACTATATTGCAGAGGGTGCTTTTATTCGTTCACGTGCTGATTGGTATGAATTTGGAGAAAAGAATACCAAATATTTTTTGGGACTTGAACGTTATAATGCCAAAAAATCACTTATAACTCAGCTTTTTGATTCTTCTGATAATTTGCTGACATCCTCTGCAGAAATCCAAACTCATATTTTTAGCTTTTACTCTAGGCTCTACACTACTCGTCTTCAGGAATGGGATGAATCAATAGGGGATGCTTTTTTTGTCAGAGAACATATTCCTAGTCTTAAAACCAGTGATAAGCTATTATGTGAAGGTCCAATTACTTTAAAAAGAGGCCACTCTGGCTCTGCAAAATATGAACAAAAACAAGACGCCTGGAAACGATGGTTTAACAGTCGAATTTTATCAAACTTTCTGGAGTCAACTCGGACAGTACGTATAAATTCTATAAATGAAGCTTATGAAAAAGAGCAATTGTCAACAAGTCAATCACAAGGGGTCATTACTTTATGTTGAAAAAAAGGGAAAGACAAAAGATATATTTCTAATTGGCGTCCTATTACATTATTGAATACTGACTATAAAATAGCAGCTAGATGTATTGCCAATAGGATGGATAAAGTGCTAGATAGTATTATCAGCATGGCTCAAACAGCTTTTGTTAAAAATAGAACAATTGGTCAATGTATTCGTTTAATTGATGGTATTATGAACTTTACTAAAGACACAGATATTGAAGGTATTCTCTTGGCAATTGATTTTCAAAAAGCTTTTGATAGCCTCGAATGGGAATTTATGTTTAAATCCCTCGAAATTTTTAATTTTGGCCCTTCACTTATGAAGTGCGTACATACCTTCTATAAAAATCCTTCTAGCTGTGTCATGAATAGGGGTCTTTCTACAAGATATTTCAATTTAACTAGGGGAGTTAGACAAGGGGACCCACTCTCTCCAATTCTTTTTATTATTTCTTTGGACCTTCTTTTGGTAAAAATGCAATATGACGATAACATTCATGGTATTTTAGTAGAGAACCAAGAAATTAAGAGCTCAGCGTATGCGGATGATTTAACATGTTTTCTCAGTGACGTACAGTCAGCAAATAACCTCCTTTGTCTCCTCACAAAGTTTTCTGTGATTTCTGGTTTACATGTGAATCTTGATAAAACTGAAGCACCGTGGTTAGGAAAATCAAAGCATTGTAAGGATAGACCGTTCGGGGTGAAATGGCCTATGTCGCCTATTAAGATTGTTGGTGTTTTTTTTTTCTCTGAAAATACTGTAGCTGCATATAAAATGAATTTGAGTGCACCATTCAAAGGGTTGTCAAATGTTCTAAACTGTTGGAAGGGACGTTCCCTTTCTCTAATTGGTAGGTTGCAAATTGTAAGACCCCTGGTTTTCCAAAGTTTGTCAACATTTTCTCTCATATCAATGTTGATCAGAAAGATTTAAGAATTTTAAAATTCTAAAATCTATTCCTTTATATGGAAGGGTCACGATAGAGTAGCACGTGACACTATGATAGGTGACATAGGCCAAGGTGGACTCAGAATGTTGGATATAGTTGCTCTGCAAAAGGCTTTAAAAGTGACCTGGGTCAAACACTATCTTTTCTCACGTTTTCATCCTTGGAAATTGGTCTTTGATTACTATTTGAAACCAGTTGGTGGACCTTTTATCTTTAAGTGCACTTACTCACTAAAGGCACTTGGTGTAAAATTTCCTCCTTTTTTGAAAGAAATATTACAATTATGGAATTCCTTTTCACAAATTGATTTACCCCCACCTTTTGAAATAATATGGAATAACAAAAATATTTTGATTAATGGGAAAAGTATATTTTTAAATGACTTCTACAAACTTGGAATTGTCTATATCTCAGATATTTTACCTCTGAAGGCAATTTTAAAGACTGGAATTTCTTTAGAAATCTTGGGATAAACAAAATTAACTTTTTACAGTGGCAAGGGCTAATATCTGCTATACCTAAATACCTGAAAATTCATCAAGCAGTTTGTGTGCGACCTGAAAATGCTGTTATGGTACATGGTCAGAATTTGTCGCTTTCACTTAGAAAATCTTCTTCAAAATTGCTTCGAGATATGATATCTGATTCTTATTTTGTCAGTCCAGAAGTCAATTTTTCTTTATCAGAATTTTCCAAGAGGATTTAGATTGGAAGTTTATATACAAAATGCCTTTCAAAGTAACTATCTGTAGTACACTTCGTGATTTTCAATGGAGACTTAACCACAATATTATTTATACAAATGCATCGCTTTTTAAAATGAAGTCCCATTTAGTAAGTTCAGACCTATGTACTTTTTGTCAATTAGTCCCTGAGACAATTGTTCACTTGTTTGTGGAATGTGACATTGTTAAAAGTGTATGGAAAGATATGTGCAAATTATGGCACGCAACTTTAAATTGTCCAAACAATCCAACACAAAGACAGATTATTTTGGGTGAAAAAAATTGGTCAGATTTACTCAATAACATAGTACTGGTGTACAAAAAGTATATTTATGACTGTAAACTTAAAAAAGAAGCACCAACGTTTCAGATATTGAGAATTAAAGTCAGACATATTCAAAGACTAGAATTTTTTATTTCAAAAAGAAAGAACACAGTGTCTATTTATAAAGACAAATGGAAGGAATTTGCCGCATAGTTCCTCCTATCTCTCTGAAATGAAACCAGCTCTGTACAATGAATGTATCCATTTTCAATATTGTCCTTGCAGTATCTGTAGTATTTCTTTTTTGCCTTTGGTTTAGACTTTTGTAACAGTCTTTGCCAGTCTTTGCCTTTGCTATTGATAAAATAAAATAAAAAATATTATAAAAAAAAAAATGTATGTATGTATGTATGTATGTATGTATGTATGTATGTATGTATGTATGTATGTATGTATGTATGTATGTATGTATGTATGTATGTATGTATGTATGTATGTATGTATGTATGTATGTATGTATGTATGTATGTATGTATGTATGTATGTATGTATGTATGTATGTATTTAGGTAGGTAGGTAGGTAGGTAGGTAGGTAGGTAGGTAGGTAGGTAGGTAGGTAGGTAGGTAGGTAGGTAGGTCCCGAATCACTAACTATATCCAAGGTCATGCTGGACTTTGAAATGCAGCGTAATCACCCTCTGGTATTTGATTTCCCTTCGTCCGAATAAAGATCTGAGGATCTTTGATACATACTTGTCTTCGAACAGATTCAGATAGAGGAAGGATAGGGGAAGGATACCACATAAAGCGTACACTTTATGGTCTTCTTCGTGAGAATGCTTACATCAGGAATGCTATCGAGCGTACCTGCCTAGAACACGCTTGTGTATGAAAATGACTCTTCGGTAAGATGACCCCAACTTACTGATTGATTTTCGTCGACCGCCGGTTCGTACATGTTCCGAATTAAAAAAAAAAAATCTCATCATTTTTCGAAGTTAAGCTTCAGTCGACATTGCATGCCTAAGACCATCGGCCTTGACCGATACCATATCCATGAAATATGGATTATTAAACACACAGAGGTTGGATTTTATGAATCGACATATCTTAAATGAGGAAATGATTCACTGGCTTTTCCACTATAGTTTCAGTTATCATGATAATACGCGCATCACACAACTGTGTCTCATCATTGAATATAATAATGTACGACCATGCATGCAGTTTAGAACGCACCTCGGGGACAGAAATTCGGGCTTTCAAATTTTATCAATTCTTTTCTGACCTACCACTTGTTGGGGTCATTTTGAAGCTCTTGATGAAAGAAAAGTTTTCACCGTCTTAGTTTTTCGAAAATCGAAAATTTAATTTTTCCCCATAGCATTAACACAGGGATAGCGGCCATTTTGAATGTCAAATATCGGGAAAGTTCAAGTAATTTGTAACTCTAGTATCAAAGTTTGCATGGTGACCCCTGATTTTTATTCTTGCTTTGGTAAGAGAATGGTCGAAAGTTTCGTTGAGGAAAGTTTGCACAAAAGTTTAAGTCTTTCACTTTCGAGGCGCATATTACCTTAAGGTTCAAAAATGTTGTGAAACAAGACGAAACGAAACTGCGGGAAATGAAGCGAAGTAGAGCGTAACAGATTCTGAAGCAAAGCATGAAGAGCATTGGTATTAAAATTACCATGAAGTAAGTATCGAAACAAACACTCACACATTTATAGAGTTAAATAGAAAAACAATACTCAGTCTCCTTGACACCCAATGATCATTGGGCTTCTACATTGCCAAATTTTTAACATCTGCCCCTAAAAATAACAAATGAATATGCAAACGAAATGTTAAAAAGACCAAATTCGAATAAAATAGCGTCTGCAATTCATGATGATACAAAACGTTATCATTACTGAAAAAAATGCTTATTTCACCTATCTCCCAAATTAACAAAATTTTGATAACGCCGACTGTTTGCCCTGCCCCTCCTTTAAATTTGTTTCTCAAGCCGATGGCTTAGGGTATCAAGTCAAACAGGCAGCCTTTAGTTATCCGTGATCTTCTTCTATACGATACTGAAATGTCAACGAGTGTTTACGAGTAAAGAAAGTACATTTAGGGTCGGGTTGTAGTTACTCCATTAATTTAGATTCCCAATTGTAAGCAGGCTAGTGTACTTCACGCAGTCTATAGTTTTATTGAAGGCTTGGACTCTCTCGTTGAGACATAAATAAAACACAACAATAGTTTCTTGGTAACATGCCTTCTGGAAATATGTATGGCATATCAGAAACTTGTTTTCATTGTATTCCATTATTTATTTTTTATTTTTGCTACATTTGTTTGTTTCACCCCTGGCGACAAAAATGGAAGTTCCCGCCACACTTTTGTAAAAAAACCCAACCGTTTAGGGCACGCGGTTAAGATAGGGTAGGGGGATTCCAAAAAAACCAAACAATTAGTACGTGGTAATGATGACGACGATGATGATTGTGATCATCATGATGATGTTGCCTAAGAAAGTAATGCAGATGAATCATTCAAACTTTGATCACGTGATCCAATAAACTTGCACGTTTCTCTATCATTGATTTCCATCGTTCTTCGTACACGTAATTAGCCGTCGACAAATAACAACTAAATAGTTTTTACTGTGACAAGCTTTCGTCTTGTCCACAAGGCATCGTGATCAGGTCAGAGAGAGAGAGAGAGAGAGAGAGAGAGAGAGAGAGAGAGACAGAGAGAGAGAGAGAGAGAGAGAGACGAGAGAGAGAGAGAGAGAGAGAGAGAGAGAGAGAGAGAGAGAGAGAGAGAGAGAGAGAGAGAGAGGAGAGAGAGAGAGAGAGAGAGAGAGAGAGAGAGTCGATCACAGCTAGAAAATGATAAATTTCCTCTTGGAAGTCATCTGTAAGCCCGCTGCTATACAGAACGTAAGTGAAAACTACATCAATAACGCGATGAAAACGATCACTAAAGCCATTGTTGTCTTTCATTGCTTTTCAAAACGATGACATTAGCGCAAACTGTAATGAAAAATGGTTATTGTATAGGCATGACAGTTCCATTTTGACGTATATAGATATGTTTTGAATCAGCACGTATTAAACGTCGCTAAATGTCGTGAGAAGAACACTCTATTCGTTGCTATACTATTTCCCATTATCTAAAGGCTAAATGCTATTTGTTAAATGATGCGTCAAGATGTACGCAAATTTAGTTTAAGGAAAACATGTCCTCACCATTGAAAAAGTATGATTTTCTTTTTGTCACGGGTAGTCTCATCAAACTGATATCTGCGTATTTTTTCATTTGTGAAAACGGCCTCTCTTAGGGCCGTGTACGTATACCTTTTCGAGTGTTGCTAAACCATTTGAATAATACGCCAAGTATGTACACCAGTATGCTAGACATGATATTGATGACATATGTACCCAATTAAATTTTCTATATGATATTGTAAATTGCATCAAGTTGCATTTCAAACGAGAAAGGACTGCTGTATATACCAGGAATAATTGCGCAATAAAACCGAATATTGATGCTTCTACCATAAACACTAAGATACAAACTGTGATTTTATTTGTTTTACTTATTTTTTATCCACTGGCGGAAGTTAAGAGAGAAAGCCGACTTCTTCTTTGAGTTAGCAAAGGCCGACCTTGCGGTGCGTTTAACAGTGTACGTTTAACGTTGTAAAATTCAATATCCCCCACCCGATGCAAAAATCATACAGGGCGAAGTTTTCCCATCCATAGTCTGATGTGAGAGATCGCTAAAGCGTAGCAATATTCATCACTTATATTAAAATTTATAGATTAAAAGTGTGAAAGACGACGTCATACGGACGTTGCATGTCAAATAGAATTTCTCATAAAAATACAGTTAAAGCTGACTTGGAGGCATTTTGTCTTTGAAGGCGTTACATTATATGCTTTTGTAATTTTTATTTACTGATTTTGAACAGCAGTCAATGAATCGATTTATTAGAATGAGGAAAAAGATTATTTTTCTAAGGCGACACATAAATGTTAGACTTATATTTTAATTTGTTCGAAGTTTTTAGAGAACAGTTTTACCATCGCGCAAGAATTTCATTATTCATGCCGAATCTCTCAGGAGATTTACACTCTTAAAATTACAACTAGCCATCTCTTCCAAGTTTATTTAAGCGCTATCTCATCTACATATTCCCATATCAACAGCAGGCGTTCGCTGGAAAGAGTGTTTGCTGGGAAAGAATAGCAGTGGCCCAGAATACTGATCAAGTATCTTGCAGCTGTGACTGGCACAAAAGGAATCCATATCGTTTTTTCGTAGACATACACAGTTTCGTTGAATTGAATGAATCTCGAAAGGAACTGTCAACTAAATACACAAAAAGGAGAATTCATTTCATGTTTATGTCATTTTATTGCCCCGAGATGCATGTGTCCATCAAACAGACAATGCAACATTGAACAGTCTTATTGATATGCGTGTAATTGCGTACAGTATTCGTCGTATTGGGTTTTCTGTCCATCGTTAGCGATGAAAAGATGTCACACTTTGTTTGCTGATGAAGAGAGCAGATAAACTGGGACAGATGGAAAGGGCAAGAAAAAGACAAATGAAATGGCAAATCGTAGATTTGCTCCGTACATGCAATGTCGATGCGACATGTAAGTAAGGAATTCCGCCCCTGAAGTATGTCCATCCATTCATCCGTCAATCTGCATGTCTATTCATCCGTCCATCCTTCTGCCCCTCCGTCGGTCCGTCTGTCCATCCATCCATCCATCCATCCATCCATCCATCCATCCATCCATTCATCTAGCCATCAATCCATCTATCCATCCAACCACACATCCTACCAACCATCAATCCATCCATTAATCCATCAATCCACCCACGCATCCATCCATCCATCCATCCATCCATCCATCCATCCATCCATCCATCCATCCATCCATCTATCTATCCATCCACCCACCCACCCATCCAACCACGCATCCAACCAACCATCAACCATCCATTAATCCATCAATCGACCACGCATCCATCCATCCATCCATCCATCCATCCATCCATCCATCTATCCATCCATCCATCCATCCATCCATCCGTCCATCAATCCATAAAAAACCCATGTTTTGCCTCACCATAACACATGACAACAACTCGTTCTTATAGTGACTCGGGAATTCTCGATCGACAATTACAATGTTTTATATTCTCAACGAGTCTGTCCATTTGGTTTTCCCTAAAGGGAGACAAGTCACATACTTGTTATCGTCGGAAACAGGTCAAACATCGATACGGCGACAACAATGTGAACAGATTTGCAGAACATTTCCTCAGTAAATCCTCAGGGGAACGGATCCGCAAACGAACAGTATGTAGATGCTGTCTTTCAAGAGCAGTGCCGTAATATTTTGATGTACCATTATTCTTTTCGTTACTGTGTAGGGCCTTATTATTATGTCGATTTAAGCGTCCATGGTTCTCAGCCTGCTCACCTCTGCTTGCATTCGTCTTGCTTATATGGTGCGAATCAGTGTGCATATCTTTTCATAGCACAAATTTAAAAAGTGATGTATCGCATAGTCTCTTAAAATTCGGGGTGAATATGTATAAAAAGCGAGGGTATTAAACTTCTGTTTTCATTATGTTCGGACAACAATTAAATATATTCTTCCATTTGTGGTAGTATGAACCTCGAAAGTGAAAGACTTAAACTTTTGCTCAAACTTTTCTCAATGAAACTTGCAACCCCATTCTAGCACCAAATCAAGAATGAAAATCATGGATCACCGCAAGGGTTGCTACTAGAGAAACAAATTATCCAACATTTACCGATTTTTGAAATTCAAAATTGCCAATACATTTGTGTTAAATTTATCGGAGAAATAAAATTTTTGACCTTCCAAAAGCTAAGAAAGTGAAATTTTTTCTTACTCCAAGAGCTTTGAAATGAACCTCAACAAGCAGTAGATCAGAAAAGAATTGTAAAGTCCGAATCGCATTCTATCTTAAGTTGACATGCGAGCATTTTTATCGAACAGGGAACTATACGATCTCAGGCAATGCATAACTATCAGAAAATGGAAGTATTGAATATAGACTTTGTCTTTGTCGATAAATTGAAATGTTCATATCCAAAATAGCAAGACGTTCCGACAAAGATGGGAGTTTAAAGTTTAAGTTGACGTATAATAGTTAATCCTGGAAAGAGTTAACCCAAAATTTACTGTTTTTGAAGAGCTCGTTTCATGTTATTAGATTAGAGTAAGATTTGGAAAAAGGCGACTCAAGCTGACATTCTGATTGTGTCTGCAATGAGTTTATCGTGTCTGGGATGAGTTCGTTTACTATCATTGTTTGGTTGTAAATGTGCCGCGGTCCAAGCAAGGTTATACCGATGACCTCTTTAAAAGTGGGTCATTGAAGATTGTCACTTTGTTCGCTTCGTTCGAAATAGACAAACCCCAAATCCACCGGGGATTTTCACAAAACGTGGTAAATTAGAGGAAAGAGAATGAACAGTATATTAATATTGTGTAAGTTCAACTAAAATCCACTCAAAACAAAGGGCTAGTCATCTACTTTAGGCTATTCCCGTTAGTTCTCGGTTACCGGTGCTATTTTATCCAAAGCGCCATTTGCAAAATGACTGTTCGTCCGCAAATAAAAAAAAATAATCGTTGATCAACTTTTTGGGCACATTTGTGACCCGCTTCTCTGCCAAATCTTAAGGAGTAACGTAAGTTCAGTGAACTAGGCTCGAACAGGAAGCATTAACGACCGACTTATTCATCTTGACTTCTTCCTTTTTTTATATAAATGGGGAACATTATTCACTCGTGAAATCGCAATGGACACGATAAGCTCAGCAAACTCTGCGAAGCACTTCGAATAAGAAGAACTTGTTGCCACCCGTACTTGTCGCCCTAATGGATTCAAGATAAGATCTAAGGTAAATATTAATGACATCCATCGCTTCAAGTCTCGCTTAGATCGTCATACAGAGCGATGCTCTATAACCGTGCCGTAATTTTGCAGACTTTCGATGCTTTCAAATCTGACAGAAAGATGTTTTCCTTTCATTAAACTTGCAGAAAGTCCACAGTATGCAATGAAATTTAACCTCGTTGGAACATGCCTTTTATAGTTATGTGATGTCCCGGTCAAACATATGATTACGTTGTATAATTTGTTTCAACCATAAACGAGAAACACGGCCTCAGAAACCATTGGCATACCGTGGAAAGCCCCTCCACATTGGTGCCCAAGAACTATCCAATGGGAACGATATATGTATTTTTTACAGAACGGTACTGTAAACAGTCGCTAACCAACGTTCTTATTGGCGAGACTGTCAAGGTGATTCACAGATAGAATACAATTTCTAAAAAAACCTTTTCTATCATGCCATTTCTCTGATCTTTGAAAGTAATGGTTTAACAGATACACCCTGGCTTATACACTTTGATTATGAAGTCAGATTACACTATCATACATATATTCTTCACGAGCATGTTAGATTTCAAATGACAACTTAAATATCCGGAGATCGGAGAAACGGGTATCTTAAAAAATGGTGACGTCAATTCACTGTTTCAATTTCACGCATGCGTTGTTTCAGAACGCGTTGCAAGATTTTCTTTCGCACTTCAAATGATTTCATTCTTATTTTTCGAAAGTTAATGGGTTTGGGCAGAATGTCTTAGCTCAAGTTGTCAGTGTGTTAACATTGCAAATCCTCTGATGTCAGATTTACAGATTTAGATAATCTATGGTGAGTAAAAATACTTTACGAAGTCGATCAGTCGAGTCCATTCTATTGATATAATTTACGGGAGCCATGACATTGTCAAATTACACCCATACGCACTCGCCTGTACAACATATAGATGGACAAATTTGGGAGAAATAATGAGCAGGTAGACAGCGCCTCGGAGACAGATATACGGACTCTCAAACTATTACAGCACTATTTTGGTATACCAATTGTTGGGCTCATTTTGAAGCTCTTTGAGTAAAGAAAGTTTACGCCGGCTTAGTTTGTTAAAATCGAAAAATTTATTTTTCCACTTAGAGATGACGCATAGATGATGGCTTTCTTGCAATTCACCAGTAGGTAAATTTGTTTGTCTTGTAAAAGGTTGTGCACTATGCCCATTAATCATATTAATTTTATTTAAAAAGTGAACATTGTAGTTTCCTTACGGAAAGTTTGAGCAAAAGTTTAAGTCTTTAAACACATGCAGATGATATGCACGAATACATTCATAATTGAACGCTCTCAAGCATACACATGCATGCATACATACATACATACATACATACATACATACATACATACATACATACATACATACATACATACATACATACATACATACATACATACATACATACATACATACATACATACATACATACATACATACATACATACATACATACATACATACATACATACATACATACATACATACATACATACATACATACATACATACATGTGTGCTATAGTCGACATTAAATTATGGAAATGTTTTATTCTATTTGACGCCACTGAAGATTTACATCAAAAATTGCTAGATCTTAAATTTACCATTTAAGTGCAAGAAGATTGAGTGTCTCCTACAATCCATTTAACTCGTACTTGCCGATAAGCTGCTTGTCATCGTAAGCCATCACTGATAGTGTGGTTAACTCAAATACATAATTCATATGTATATTCACCAGACCACACCATTTGAATTAATGAATTATGATAATGAAAAAAGAACAAACATACGAACTAAGTTAATCAATGACATGCCTTGAGTTTTTTCAAACAATGATCTCTTTTATACAACTCCCTCTTTTTTCAAACTTCTTTTATTGACCATTTTGCATTAAATATTTATATTCTATGAGTTGCTTGCATTTGGAAATTAGTGTTTGTTTTGTAGAGTCTCAGAGTTCACAAAACCTTACAGTACTCTCCTCTCACTGCGCATGCTCCGATGTGTAAGTGTTCACGGACCACAAAATATGAAAATTTCACAACCTGTCAAATATTAACTTGGATATTTTATAGGAATTTTGGCCGTTAGTAGAAAAAATTGGTTTTATATTCACTGAATCCAGCTTTTGAATGTGATGAATTTTCAATTTCACAATTATTACTTTGACTTAGAAGGCTGGACGAGATAGTAGGTTGTTAAAACCTTGGACCAATTTCCCTAATGAACGTGGATATTAAAACTTTCTCTAAATGCCTTGCAAAACGTTTGGAGAAAGTACTCCTAAACTCAAGTCGCTTTTGTCAAGGGCGACTATGTGAGACTTATTGACAACATTTTTAATAACACCAGAGAGTTAAACATCCCCGCTTTCTTAATGGCAATTGATTTCGAAAAAGCCTTTGATACTGTCAGCTGGTTTTACTTATTTCAAGTTTCAGAGAAATTTAAAGTTTGGTCCTACTTTCAAACATTGGATAAAAGCACTCTATATTGGTACTGAATGTTGCGTCATGATAATGATTTCAGTACAAGTTATTTTAAGTTAGGTAGAGGTGTTCGCCAAGGTGATCCATTGTCACCAATGCTTTTTTTATTCTGGCGCCGGAAAGTTTACTTCAAGTTACAAGGTCAAATGCGAATATCTCTGGTGGACGGAGAGATAAAAGAGTCTGTATTTGCAGATGACATGAGATGTTATCTAATTCAAATACCGAGTCTGCTGACAAACTTTTTCTTGTCTTAAATAGTTTTGAGAATTGCTCAAGTTTAAAATTAATTTTGACAAAACCGAAGCCAAATAGATCTGAAAGTGGAAATACGGGAAAAATGAACTGTTCGGGGTAAAATGGCCATTAAAATCGTATACGTAGAACGTAGAGACTGTCTCGCCTGAATTTTTCAGAATTTCTCCTCACTAGGTCTGTGGTTGAGTTCCTAAAGGAAAATGGCTTATTGTTGGTTGACATGCAACAATTCACCTTAAAGATCCAGAAAAAGAGTGGCGTGTGGATGAGGGGGGGGGGGGGGGGGTCACGATAAGGAAGAAGCTAAGAGAAGGAACTTCAGTAAATCTGTAGGAAATATGAAAATATGCTCAACAGTTGGAAAAATAGGAAATTATCTTTTGTTTGGCAAAGTTGCAATCATCAAAACACTGGGTATTTCACAGATTTTTATTTTCTCAATAACGTCACGATGCCTGAGAACAACATCCAAGATGTCCACAGAACACTGTATGATTTCCTCTGGGAAGGGAAAGGTAAAGTAACCAGGAAAACTATGACAGATGATGTGGGCCAAGGTGGCTTAAACATGACCAATTTACATATTATGAATAAACAATGGAGAATCTTTTGGCCCAGGGTTAAACTTTTTTAAACCCGGAATTTTCACATCCATGGAAAGT